>NC_084734.1:40681342-40838842 GCF_033978785.1 Entelurus aequoreus
TCAAAAAAAAAAAAAACATTGTTCCGTTCCCTGAACGTTCGCGCACGTCTCTCTCGCCTCAGTGCCATCCCCTGCTGGCAACTCCTAACCACTTGAGACACCTCTGAAGGTCTCTTAAATATCGTGGAGAGTAGGAGTGATTCTTAGACTTAAGAACGTTGATAAAAAGCTTTTATTCTTAAGTTTGAGAGTAGGACTAAATTTCGCAAATTCTCAGGATATGTTAACATTGAATATCCTTGTTTGATTAGACTATTCAAAACATTCCAAGTTCCTTTTATATTGTTTTTGTTTTCATATAGTTTTTTTTGATAATATAACCATTTGCTTGTTCTTATAATATTAGTTAATTTATTTTTGTACTTCTTGTAACGTTGTTCGACTTCTTTTGTTTTTATTTTGATGAAAAGTTTGTAGAGATTGTTTTTCTTTTTACAGGCATTAATTATCCCTTTTGTGATCCAAGGGCTATTTTTATTTTTTCCTTTTATAAAATATTCTTTCACAAGGCAATGTTTATTATGCAGGGAAGTAAAGATGTCTAAAAAATTACAATAAGCACTGTCCACATTTGGTTCTTTGTAAACTGAAGTCCAATCCTGAACTGATAAACTATTGTTTAGGGCACAGATTGTTTCCTCAGTTGTTATTCGTTTAGAGATTTTTGCCATAGTGTCTTTGGTTTTCTTGAGATGACAGTCATATAAAGTAAAAACAGGTAAATGGTCAGTGATATCACATATAAATAGGCCACTGGTGACTTGATTTCCCATAATGTTTGTAAAAATGTTGTCAATGATTGTGGCAATATGTGTTGTTATTCTGCTTGGTTTGGTTATGGTTGGATATAGAGACAGGCTGTACATAGTGTCAATGAAGTCATCAACATGTTTTTGCTTGGTTGAGTTTAATAAATCAATGTTAAAATCACCACAGATAAATATGGTTTTATGGTTCACAGAGGAAAATAGTTTACCCATCCACTCATTGAAAGTTTCTATGCTTGAACCAGGTGCCCGGTATACACAACTCATGAAGATATTTGTCTTTTTGTCATTTAGGATTTCCACTGTTAAACATTCAAATAATCCATCGACTGCTATGGTCATGTTTGTTAAAACTTTAAATGTAACAGATTTATGAATGTACAATGCGACCCCTCCTCCTATTTTATTTATTCTGTTTATGTATCTTAATTCATAGTCATTCAGACTTAAATCGATGCCTTTATCGTTGTTGAACCAGGTTTTAGTAATTGCAATAATGGTAAATGAATGACTAAATTCTTTCAAGTAATCCTTGATAGCCTCAAAGTTAGTGTACATGCTTCAACTAATGACATGTATTATTGACAGACTATCTTCTGATTTTACACTGCTTTCATATTGTTCACAGCTAAAGTAATTACAGTTTTTTACAATCGTAGAGAAAAAATTATTATCAGGGTCTATCTCCATATCGGTCTCTGGTGTGGCGTGCTCTTGATACTCACACATGTCCAGTTCTTTTTTTTGATCTTCTGTAACATGTCCATATCAATACTTGGTGTGGTCTGTGTTCTTGGTGTGGGTAGCATTGAGAAGATGTAGAAGTCACAAAGCTACATTAATACCAAGTACTGCATCAATGTCAATATTTATCAAGATCTTCTATTTTCTTCACTACCAAGACTTTTGCTTCCTCCGGCGTCCCATTTAGTTTGATGAAGATCTTACAGTTCGTTACCCAGGTTTGTTGAATCTTGCTTTGCCTTTTAAATTGTCGTGCGATCCTTGCCATGTCAGCATTTTTCTTTGTCAAGTGTTCATTTATGAAAACATCTGCACCTTTCAGTTTGCGTCCTTGCTTCAATAGTGCCATTTTCTTTTTCCTTTTTGTGAATCTCATGATGACAGCTGGGGGTCTCTGGTTCCTCATGGCCAGTGGGTAACAAGCCTGGATGTGCTCCAGGTCCATCTCTATCCCCCTGCTCTGGAGATAGGAAGCCACCTGCTGCTCCACCGACTGTGTCTCCTGCTCGCTGGGCTCCCCGCTGTCCGCGGCCACCGCACGCGCGTAGGAGCGCGGCTTAATTTTGATGCCAGTGATGACCACACCATTCATGCGGGAGTATTGCTCGAGCTCGTCCACTCGCCGCTCCAGATCCACAATGCGCCGGTCCTTCTCCACGTTCTGGAGGCGTAGCTGTTTCACCTCCTCTAGTAGGCCAAGAAGCTGCTCCTGCTGCGCTCTGACCGCAGTCACATCGCTGCACAGGGAGTGGAGTGCGAGCCTCATCTCGTCGAACTCCTCCGATGTCGGGCTTTTCCTTGGTGGCGGCATTATGATGGTCTATATGCCGACGCATCCAGCAACAGAAGAAAAAAATCCCACCTCCGCATCTCAGGCTGCTAATGCTAGCCGGCTTCGGTGTGCTAGCCCGCAGCACCGATCGACACAAACTGCAAAGTGTCACGGCATAGTGACACAGCGAAGCCATAAAAGCACAAAAAAGTACAAAAAAGATGTGCTGGTTTTGCACAAGGTGATCGTCAAACTCGACAGCCCCACGTCGAAAACAGTCAGTCAGACGCACGCAAACTCCAAACAGGAAGTGACGTGTGAAACAGGAAGTTAATTGCATGCAGGTTAGATCCTGAAGATTGATTGAAGATGAAGTCAACCAAAAAGTCTACCAAAAAGTTGTTCTGTCAAAAGCTGCTCAAATTGATTGTCACTGTGAAGATACAGTAGCGGCAAAATGAACCACCATTTTGTGAGCATTGTTCACCCTTGACCTGGAAATGAAAGTCCCGCTTGGTGAATATCTTTATCAATCACCACAACATAATAATAGAAAATATGACAAATACTACGCAGTAATACACATATGGCCTGATTTACTAAGATCTGGGGCGGTATAGCTCGGTTGGTAGAGCAGCCGTGCCAGCAACTTGAAGGTTGCAGGTTCGATCCCCGCTTCCGCCATCCTAGTCACTGCCCTTGTGTCCTTGGGCAAGACACTTTACCCACATGCTCCCAGTGCCACCCACACTGGTTTAAATGTAACTTAGATATTGGGTTTCACAATGTAAAGTGCTTTGAGTCATTTGAGAAAAAGCGCTATATAAATGTAATTCACTTCACACTTCACTACTGTAAATACCTTGCAGTAAATAGCCTGTGAAATCTATGAAATAATGTGGACTATAGGGTTGGACGTTATACCGGTACTAATATAGTACCGCGATACTAATTAATCATATTCGGTACTGTACCGCCTCTAAAAAGTACTGGTCCAACTCCCCCCCCTTTTTTTTTAACGGGCATGACGGCGCGTCGTCATCACGTCGTGACATTGCTGGTTTTATGAGCAGAGGAGCATGTTCGGCAGCGCACAATCACGGAGTACTTACAAGCAGACACAGTGTGTTGACAGAAAAGTGAGAACGAATGCATTTTGGCTTAAAAACTAACGATAAAGGTGAAGTTATAACACTGAAACACCCTCAGGAAGAGGTGCTTTAAGACATGGCTAGCTAGCTAGCAGCTAACGTCCAGCCGCAGTCAGCAGTGTTGTAGTTACTTCTCAATCACTAATCCTCGCCTCCATGGCGACAAATAAAGTAAGTTTCTTACAAGTATCATCCCTGCAGGACGAGGAATAGCTAAACATGCTTCACTACACACCATAGCTCACCGGCGTCAAAATGTAAACAAACGCCATTGGTGGATGTACACCTGACATCCACTGTAATGATACCAAGTATGTGGCATATCTCGTCCATACTACTATAATTACATCGATATTTTTTAGCATCACAAAATCTTTTTCGTTTTTTTTTTATTTATTTTGTGTTTATAAACTCAAATGTCACCACACCTAGTGTGTGTGTGACTATCAGTGGTACTTTAACTTTAACTCAGGAAATACGTCCCTGGACACATGAGGACTTAAATTATGACCATTGTATGATCCTGTAACTACTTGGTATCGGAATGATACCCAAATTTGTGGTATCATCCAAAACTAATGTAAAGCATCCAAACAACAGAAGAAAAAGTGATTAGCGGTACTATTGGTATCGGGACAACCCTAGAGTGTACTATTAGTGGGCATGTTGCATGCGCTCTACTAAGACTGTGTGTACAGTGGTGCAGACGGCCGTATTTAAATTGTGCGTGTACTAAACGGGGCATCACCACTGAGACAATCTCCTTTACTGCGCATTCATGTTGTCATACTCTTACCTGTTGCATTTTGCTATGTTTTCAAACATGCAGGAGACATGTACAAGTTTATTGGCATTTTATAAGCAGTCTTGCAGTGCATCTACATGGAAACAACTCTTTTTTTTTTTTTTACCGCCGTAGGTCCGCTCATTGGAGAGAGGCTTGACTTACTCTGCTCTAGACAAAAAAAAAACGCATACTTAAATATATATATATATATATATATATATATATATTTTTTTTTCATATAAGAAATATTATAATAATATACTGTATATGTGGAAAAAAAGAAAAACAGTAAAAAATAAAAAAATAAAAATAAATGACAAAAAAATACTTCAATTGAAATAGTTTTAATCAGCCCCTTGAATCTTCTAGCTGCTATAAAATTATTAAATGATGTTGCTGAATAGACGATGTGTCTTAAATATTTGGAATTTCTGAGCATCCACAATGTTGACAAACACACGTAGAATCAATCCTGCAGCCATGTGTGGAACTGTCAGTTTGCACGTCCTTCTGACACGTGCTAGATAAAATGCTAAATAGTGCTCGCAAAATCGTAATGAGTGTTGATAAATCACATTGCGAGTGCTAAATAATTATATTTGCATCTTGTCCTCCCAGTATTGTGGCCGTTTAAATGATTAGCATATATTTTGAAAATGAATGAAGACAGAGACACAAAATAAATTATTTTGCTCACTTAACAGACGCAATACACTTTGCACATGTTTAGTAGATCAGCTTTGCGTGTGCTATCAGGTTTGCACGTTTTTTAGTAGATGCAAACCTTTGGTAAATCAGGACCATAATTAGACTTAGACTTCCTTTTTATTGTCATTCAAATTTGAACTTTACAGTACAGATAAGAACGACCTTTTGTTGCATTAGCTCGTTGTAGTGCAGGATAAAAGAGCAATAAGGTGCAGATATAAATAAATAGATTACTGTACAGATAAATATATTGCACTTTTGCATATGCATCCACGTTTATGGATGTATGTTATATTGTCTTTATATTCCAGCGAGTTAATCCATTTTTGGGGGGAATTGAGGGGATTATTATGATGTGTTCAAGAGTCTTATGGCCTGAGGGAAGAAGCTGTTACAGAACCTGGAGGTTCTGCTAGGGAGGCTGCAGAACCTCTTTCTAGAGTCCAGCAGTGAAAACAGTTTTTGGTGGGGGTGGGAGGAGTCTCTGCAGATTTTCTGAGCCCTGGTCAGGCAGCGGCTTTTTGCGATCTCCTGGATAGGAGGAAGGGAGTCCTGATGATCTTTTCCGCCGTCCTCACATCTCTCTGCAGAGACTTCCAGTCTGAGGCATTGCAGGCTCCAGTCCAGACAGAGATGCAGTTGGTCTGTAGGCTCTCTATAGTCCCTCTGTAGAATGTGGTGAGAATGGGGGGAGGGAGCTGGGCTCTTTTCATCCGACGCAAAAAGTGCATGCTCTGCTGAGCTCTTTTTACAAGAGCTTCGGTGTGTAGGGACCAGGTCATATTGTCAGTTATAATGCATAAATACGACTTAATTTAACACATAATTTAGGCCAAAAATATGTGGAATATGCTTAAAAAAATGTCTAATGTTGTGAAGCTGAGATATTTGAAGCGTAATGTGGTGAGGGACGACTGTATGGGCAAAATAATCGGATGTGACATGCAGTGTGAACATCAAAGGTCATGGAGGTGCTTAAATGATGGATGGTTTAGTTTGCCAGTTGTGTGATATAAAACCTCCAAATATATTCTTATGCATGACAAAACTATTTTGGAGTTGTTAAGGTGTTTCTCAGGTGAGAGCGCTCATGTTACAACATGAAGCGTCGAAAGGGGATCAGGTATCGCGACAGTTATGAGACGTTTAGTTAGCCTGAGGGCGGATCAATCAGCACCGCCGTGTGGAAGTTCAACGGCTAGGAAAGGTCAGACGGGGTGGAGGTCACCGCCGGCTGCCTGTCAGCTGCACTTAGAGGTCACAGCAGCGAGGAGAGGCGACTGTGGGAAGTCGGTGAGGTGCGTGCGGTGACAATGGATGACCTGGAATGACAGCAGCTTGGATACATGAGCCGCTAAGTAGCCCATAAAGCACCTTCACGCCTCTCCTTCTTACTTTCTAACACCCCCCCGCCCCCCAACCCGTTCCTCCATCTGTCTCTTTGTCAAGGCCCGTCTTGCCCTCTCTCCATCCAGCCGTATGTCTACTTTCCGCCTCAAAGACAGATGATACGCTGTCCTCCTTCCAGCCCGCTCACAGTAGCATGTTTCTCTCCCTGGAGCGAGTAACTCTGTCTCATGTCCTGTGCGTCCACACTCCTGGCCCCCGAACACGACGACCAAAGACAAGCATGGCCTGCAGCGAGCACGGCCCTCCGTGTAACAAAAACACAGCCTGTCAAAAGCCTCCTTTATCCACGGCGAACAAAAAGGCGGCTTCACCTCCACAAAGTTCCCACCATTAGGAGTTGGACCGGGACACCACTCACGCTCTCTGTCCCCTCCTGCGGGGGTGGGTGAGGTGGTGTTCACATGTGTCCACGCTGCTCTACTCGCTCACAAAAGACGTGTAAAGGCCAGCGGTGTTGGACACTGACACCCCTTCCCCCATCTATCATCAGGTATGAATGAGGGTATGCGCCCCTTACAAAAAAATGTGAGAAACAGGTAAACACTGGTAAGGTGGTGTGGGGTTTCTGAGAAAAAAAAAATTCAGTCTAAGCCTGGGCCAAGGCAAAAAAAAAAAAAACTCATAGCCATAGCACACATAAGCATGTGTGTAAGAGGGAAACATCAAAGAAAACAAAGGACATTAAACACATTAAGCAGAGCTGATGCAACCAGCTATTTCTACATACAGCTACAAAAGTAAAACAACAACAACAAATAAAAATCATATACACTGTGAGGGCCTCTCCGGTGTTCCACGCCATCGTCTGCTGTGGTGGGGGGAGCATGGCCAGAGACAGGAGCAGACCCAACAAAGCAACCAAGAGAGCCGACTCCACCATCGGCCACCCACTAATTCTCGGCCAGTGTCCAGTCCGCATGGATGAGCGACGATACGTCCAAGGAGACAGAGGCGTCCGATACCTGCTCATTCAGCCAAGACACTGTGAAGCTTGTCCATCCCGGCGCTCAGCGCTAGCTCTGCAGCCCTGTCTCTTCATCCACATCTCCTCCAGTCTCTCCAAACGGACTCTGGTGTGGCAGAGACCCAGCAGCTGGTCTCCATTTCCAAAAGGCTCCTGGGAGGCAGATAAAGAAGTTCACAAAAAAGCACAGCAGAAGTCACAAAAGTGCCTCCCCTTGTCGCACAGTCCCAAAGGGACACATGAAAACAAGAGGAAAACATCAGGAACACAAAATGATGATACAAGAGCACAGAGCTCCTGCCAACAGCAGGATATAGTATATACACATATACACCTTTACACACCTGTAAATGTACTTTTACATTCCATATGTGCCTGAATGCAACCACATGACCCTTTATGAACCTTTTATGCACCAACCTTTTTGCATCCCTGTACACCTTCCTACACCCACTATATCCCTGTGAGAACCAACATCCTCTGCAGTAGACATTTCTGTTTTAGCTAACATGATAATTTTTCACGATATTTGTAAGTCTGTCAAATATTTTTTGTTACAAGTGTCCTGCACATTTATCTGATTGCATATTTAAAGGCCTACTGAAATGATTTTTTTTTTATTTAAACGGGGATAGAAAATCCATTCTATGTGTCATACTTGATCATTTCGCAATATTGCCATATTTTTGCTGAAAGGATTTAGTATAGAACAACGACGATAAAGTTCACAACTTTTGGTCGCTGATAAAAAAAAAGCCTTGCCTATACCGGAAGTAGCGTGACGTCACAGGAGGAAGGATTCCTCACAATTCCCCGTTGTTTACAATGGAGCGAGAGAGATTCGGACCGAGAAAGCGACGATTACCCCATTAATTTGAGCGAGGATGAAAGATTTGTGGATGAGGAACGTTAGAGTGAAGAACTAGAGAGGCAGTGCAGGGTGTATCTTTTTTCGCTCTGACCGTAACTTAGGTACAAGGTCTCATTGGATTCCACACACTCTCCTTTTTCTATTGTGGATCACGGATTTGTATTTTAAACCACCTCGGATACTACATCCTCTTGAAAATGAGAGTCGAGAACGCGAAATGGACATTCACAGTGACATTTATCTCCACGACAATACATCAGCGAAGCTCTTTAGCTACTGAGCTAACGTGATAGCATCTGGCTCAAATGCAGATAGAAACAAAATAAATAAATCCCTGACAGGAAGGATAGACAGAAGATCAACAATACTATTAAACCATGTACATGTAACTACACGGTTAATAATTCTCAGCCTGGCAAAGCTTAACAATGCTGTTGCTAACGACGCTGAAGCTAACTTAGCAACTTAGCAACCGGACCTCACAGAGCTATGATAAAAACATTAGCGCTCCACCTACGCCAGCCAGCCCTCATCCGCTCATCAACACCCGTGCTCACCTGCGTTCCAGCGATCAACGGCGCGACGAAGGACTTCACCCGATCATCCGTGCGGTTGGCGGCTAGCATCGGCTAGCGCGTCTGCTATCCAAGTAAGTACTCCTTGTTGTGTTGCTACAGCCAGCCGCTAATACACCGATCCCACCTACAACTTTCTTCTTTGCAATCTCCATTGTTCATTAAACAAATTGCAAAAGATTCACCAACACAGATGTCCAGAATACTGTGGAATTGTTCGATGAAAACAGAGCAGTTTTTATGGTGACACATTGGGTACGAATACTTCCGTTGCCGTCGTGACGTCACGTGCATACGCATCATTTATAGACGTTTCCAACCGGAAGTTTAGCGGGAAATTTAAAATTGCACTTTATAAGTTAACCCGGCCGTATTGGCATGTGTTGCAATGTTAAGATTTCATCATTGATATATAAACTATCAGACTGCGTGGTCGGTAGTAGTGGGTTTCAGTAGGCCTTTAAAGGGGAACTGCACTTTTTATGGAATTTTGACGGCATCCTAATGACAGCAGATCTTGCACAGTAAGTGATGTTTCATTATGTTTGTTGGCTCTCATAAAGTCTGCACAGAGCAGAAATCAGTGATGAAGAAAAAAAAAAAAGCAAGCATCGTGATGCATTTTAGAAATGAATGAATTAATGCGTATGTTTAAAATGATCAAAATAGACTTTGAGTTAGACTTAGACAAACTTTATTGATCTACAAGGGGAATTGTTCTACACAGTAGCACAGTTACAAAGGACGGAAAGGATGGAAAGCATAATGCAGGTATAAAGTAGACTAAAATGTACTTTAGTAGCAATATAAAATATAACATAAATGTAATATTTACATATTCTATATACAAATTACTGTATACTGATATATTATATTATTGTATTATATTTTTATATAATATATATAATATATAACAAATCCCAATTACCATGTACAATATTACAGTGTATGTAACAATACGTAATGTAAATACGTAAATATTGAATTTTATTATAAATGTGCCTGTTACTACTTTACATACTGTATATACTTACATCATGTATATAAAACCTCAATGGAGGGGTTTGGATCTTTTTTAAGGATTTTGTAGGCGGAATTGCACGGCTACCATAGGCTCCATTGTAAGCTAAGTTTTGATCGCGTTTATTTAATATTTAGGATGCAAAACTTGTGGAACTGTGGACCAGCTCTATACTCTCGGCAGGGTCCTTGAGGGTGCATGGGAGTTTGCCCAACCAGTCTACATGTGTTTTGTGGACTTGGAGAAGGCATTCGACCGTGTCCCTCGGGAAGTCCTGTGGGGAGTGCTCAGAGAGTATGGGGTATCGGACTGTCTGATTGTGGCGGTCCGCTCCCTGTATGAACAGTGCCAGAGTTTGGTCCGCATTGCCGGCAGTAAGTCGGACACGTTTCCAGTGAGGGTTGGACTCCGCCAAGGCTGCCCTTTGTCACCGATTCTGTTCATAACTTTTATGGACAGAATTTCTAGGCGCAGTCAAGGTGTTGAGGGGATCCGCTTTGGTGGCTGCAGGCTTAGGTCTCTGCTTTTTGCAGATGATGTGGTCCTGATGGCTTCATCTGGCCAGGATCTTCAGCTCTCACTTGATCGGTTCGCAGCTGAGTGTGAAGCGACTGGGATGAGAATCAGCACCTCCAAGTCCGAGTCCATGGTTCTCGCCCAGAAAAGGGTGGAGTGCCATCTCCGGGTTGCGGAGGAGACCCTGCCCCAAGTGGAGGAGTTCAAGTACCTCGGAGTCTTGTTCACGAGTGAGGGAAGAGTGGATCGTGAGATCGACAGGCGGATTGATGCGGCGTCTTCAGTAATGCGGACGCTGTATCGGTCCGTTGTGGTGAAGAAGGAGCTGAGCCGGAAGGCAAAGCTCTCAATTTACCGGTCGATCTACGTTCCCATCCTCACCTATGGTCATGAGCTTTGGGCTATGACCGAAAGGACAAGATCACGGGTACAAGCGGCCGAAATGAGTTTCCTCCACCGGGTGGCGGGGCTCTCCCTTAGAGATAGGGTGAGAAGCTCTGCCGTCCGGGGGGAGCTCAAAGTAAAGCCGCTGCTCCTCCACATCGAGAGGAGCCAGATGAGGTGGTTCAGGCATCTGGTCAGGATGCCACCCGAACGCCTCCCTAGGGAGGTGTTTAGGGCACGTCCGACCGGTAGGAGGCCACGGGGAAGACCCAGGACACGTTGGGAAGACTATGTCTCCCGGCTGGCCTGGGAACGCCTCGGGATCCCCCGGGAGGAGCTGGACGAAGTGGCTGGGGAGAGGGAAGTCTGGGTTTCCCTGCTTACGCTGCTGCCCCCGCGACCCGACCTCGGATAAGCGGAAGAAGATGGATGGATGGATGGATGGATGGATGGATGCAAAAAAAAATAATAATAACATCCGTCGTTTGAACGATAGGCAAAATTCCAAAAAAGTGCAATTCCCCTTTGATAAAAACAACTTTAAAAGATTAATTTAAACCAGAGGTGTCATAGAGGGCCACATCACAGTTATGGTTACCCTCAGAGGGCCGCTTTTAACAATGAGTAATATATGAATATACATTAACAATATATTTTTTCACATAAGCTGCAAAAAAAAAAAAAAACATTTTACTTTAAAAACTGTCAGATCAGTCTCCAGAATTTCACAGTAAAAGCAGTGGGTTTTTTATAGCATATAAAAAAAATTAACAAATGGAATGGAATGGAAACTCAATACCACTGTTTTTAGCAGTAAAATTCAAGCAACAGAGCAGCCAGGTTTTTGTTTTTTTTACTGTAAAATCTTGTCTTAATTTTTTTGTTGTTGTTGTTTTTTAATGTTTTAATGTCTTACTGCAGGGGTCACCAACCTTTTTGAAACCAAGGGCTACTTCTTGGGTACTGATTAATGCAAAGGGCTACCAGTTAGATACACACTTAAATAAATTGCCAGAAGTAGCCACTTTGCTCAATTTACCTTTAACTCTGTTATTATTAATAATTAATTATATTTATCTTTGTGGAAACACTGATCATCTTAATGATTTCTCACAATAAATATATCTAGAAACAGATAAATATCAATATGCAACACTTTATTTTTATATTTTCTCTAAGTGCACATTTTTCAAATTGAACATTTTCAAATGATCACTTCTAAGACAGTCTTGTGAAATCACAATATCCCATTTTAACTAGCTAGCCACTAATATTTTTTAACAAATCATGAATTACTTTGCACCATGTTTGTACAAATAATAACTCATGTAAAATACAAAAGTAAACTCAAATTTTTAAATCATGTCACACTTTGAACTGGACACCAAATCTGTTATCGGTTTCTTTGTCAGTTAGTGGGAAGCCTGGCATTGCATGCTGTTAACTAGTGTGTTGTACTCTGGTGTGTAACTTGACACTGCAACTCTGAGTGAGTCTTGCAGATGTGCATCAGTGAGGCGTGTTCTGTGTTTGTTCTTGATTAAGTTCATGTCAGAAAAGGCCGATTCACAAAGATAAGATTTTTCCTCATTGTTTGCGGAACCTTCTTAATCTTTTGGACATATTTTCACAGCAATCTGGCCTTAAGCTTAATTATGATGAATGTAAAATGTTAAGGATCGGAACTCTAAAGGGAACGTCCTTTCGAATGGAATGCAAAGTGCCTGTTTTGTGGACAGATGGACCAGTTAACATACTTGGTGTTGTTGTCCCAGAAAATCTGGAAGATCTAGGCTCAGTAAATTATGATAATCGACTAAGAAAGCTGGACAAAATTATGCAATTATGGAAAGGGAAATCCCTAACCTTGTATGGTAAAATGTCTATTGCCAACTCGTTAATTATTCCTCAATTTATTTATTTGTTTTTGTCATTACCAGCTCCATCACAAAACTTTTTTAAGATTTATGAGCGGAGGGTCTTCGATTTTGTCTGGAACGGCAAACCAGAAAAGATTAAAAGAAAGGTTTTGTGCAAAGAGTATGAATATGGGGGCCTGAAACTTCTCAACCTTGAAGCTATGTGTCTGTCTTTAAAAGCATCAATTGTTCCAAAGATGTATTTTAACATTGAGTGGTACACAAAAGGCCTGTTGGACAAAAAACATGTACTGTATCAAAAGAAATTGTATCCTTTTTTACCAGTGATCCCCTCCCAGAGAGTCTGCTGGGAAACATGGCGGGGTTCATAAAGGAAACAATCCACTCATAGTGGTGTTTTCAATTTTATGTGCCAGAAAAAAGAGACGATATTTTGCAGCAGTTAATATGGATGAACTCTAATATTGTAATAGATGGAAAGCCTTTCTTTTGGAAAAATATGTTTGAAAGAGGAATCATTTTTGTCAATGATATTATCAATGAGAATGGTAAAATGATGAAGTATGATGAATTTAGAGCTATGTATGGTGATGCTTGCTCAAGCTTTTCATTTTATCAACTAACTGGAGTAATTGGGAAAAGATGGAAACAAATAATTAATTATGGAACTACTAAATTATTAGTTTGTAAACCTCTAATAAGAAATTCTAGTTGGCAAAAAGGAACTAAAGTAAATAGAAAAATATATCATTTTTATTTAATAAAGAAATCTTTGAAGGCTGCCTCATACAACACAAATGGAAAATGGGAGGACTTTTTTGACTGCCCGTTGCCATGGGATGCCATATTCAAACTAATCTATAAAACCACTATCGATGTGCAAAATCGTTATTTTCAAATTAAAATTATTTATAACTTCTTACCCACAGGGAAAATGTTAAAATTATGGAATATGACAGAGTCAGATGATTGCCGATTTTGTTTTCAGGAGCCTGAATCCACCCTGCATTTGTTTTGGTATTGTCATATTGTGTCTTTGTTTTGGGTTGAAGTTGAAAAAATGTGTTTAAGGATTGGTTTGTTTATGAAGCTTAATGTGGTTTCTGTTATTTTAGGAGAGTTCATTGACAATCATGATTTAGTCAATTTAATTATAGTACTCGGTAAAATGTTTATTTTTAAGGCCAAAAACAGATATTCACTTAGTATTACTTTCTCTAAAACATTTATTCAGTATTTTCTAACTTTAGAAAGTTACATGGTTGAAAACGATAGTGATGCCAAAAAACATTAAAAAAAAGATGAGAAGTCCTCAAAGGCTTATTTTGAAAGTATAATTATGTTTATAGATTATATGATATCTGTTGTTGTGTTCCCTAATTTGAGTGACCTGGACATAATATGGACTGTACATAAATGCTTATTTTGAAAATGTAATTTTTTTAATAAAGTATATGCAATCTGTTGTGTTCCCTAATTTTTTTCTGTGTACATGAATGAAGGTGTGTGTTGCTGAGTCCGACTTGGACATTATCTGGACTGGGCCTGGTTTAAAAAAAAACCTTTAAACAAATCTAATTTCATTGACAACCTGGTCTGTTGAAGATAAGGCCCTTTTTTTAAAAATAAAATAAAATAAGATAAATAAATAAAAAACATTTTCTTGGATAAAAAATAAAGTAAAACAATATAAAAATAATTACATAAAAAATAGTAATTAATGAAAATGTTAGTGGACCAGCAGCCTATACAATCATGTGTGCTTCAGGGACTGTGTCCCTTGCAGATGTGTTGTCTATGTTGTGGGAACCAGAATATTGGTAGCAGAAAGAAATAACCCCTTTTGTGTGAGTGGGTGTGGATGAGTGTGCATGGGGGAGGTTGTTTGGGTTGATGCACTGATTGAAAGTGTATCTTGTGTTTTTTCTATGTAGATTTAATTTTAAAAAAATAAATTTTTTATTTATTTATTTATTTATTTTTTATTTATTTATTTATTTTTTTTAGAACAGGCCCGCGGGCGACTCATCTGGTCCTTACGGGCGACCTGGTGCCCGCGGGCACCGCGTTGGTGACCCCTGTTTACTGTATATGGAAAAAAACAGTACCAAAGTTTATTGTACGGTAAAAAACTCAGTCGGCGGAATTTCACCGTAAAATCTATTGTCAATTTTACAGTCTACAATTTGATTGATAATTTGTTTTGAAATAATAAGTCAAGCAGATATTTAATTACAGTATTTATCTTTATTTTAACTTAAAAATATTTTTGGAATA
Organism: Entelurus aequoreus; assembly: GCF_033978785.1. Classification (NCBI taxonomy): domain Eukaryota; kingdom Metazoa; phylum Chordata; class Actinopteri; order Syngnathiformes; family Syngnathidae; genus Entelurus; species Entelurus aequoreus. The sequence continues at coordinate 40,696,170 of NC_084734.1, forward strand.
CATGATAATATTTTGATTTTGATAATATTGAATTTCAAAAGATATGCAATTGCATGCAGTACATGATTTTTAATGTCAAAAGGGAAGGAACAAATATATTTAGTCAGAAAAAATTAAGCATTTTATTAAGGCATATGATTTCCAGGCTTTCACAGGCCACATAAAATAATGTGGCGGGCCAGATTTGGACCCCGGGCCTTGAGTTTGATACCTCTGCCCCCCTCTCCCTCGTGGAGGGGAGGGCACAGGTTCGGTGGCCACGGATGAAGCGCTGGCTGTCCAAAGTCAGGACCCAGGGTGGACCGCTCGCCTGTGCATCGGTTGGGGACGTCTCTGCGCTGCTGACCTGTCTCCGCTTGGGATGGTCTCCTGCTGGCCCCACTATGGACTGGACTCTCACAATATTATGCTAGATCCACTCGACGTCCATTGCACCGATCGCCCTAGGAGGGGGTCCCCACATCTGCGGTCGTCTCCAAGGTTTCTCATTGTCCCATTGGGTTGGGTTTTTCCTTGCCCTGGTGCGGGATCTGGGCCGGGGGTGTTGTTGTGGCTTGTGCAGCCCTTTGAGACACTTGTGATTTAGGGCTATATAAATAAACATTGATTGATTGATTGATTGATTGATTGAAACTATCTTGAACACTGGAAAATTACATTTATTGCCAGTGCCTGCTTCCAAAAATTTTACCAAAAGGCAATTAAATCCTTCAAAAATGTTTTCATTTTTACATTTTTTCAAATATGTAAAAATGATGATCGGCATAAATAATATTAAATAATATGTATGTTACTCCTGATCTCAATTATACTTTATTGGATGTGTATTTGTTTTTAGATTTTTAAAAAAATCCACAAATGAACCTTTCTGGAATACGTCAAATAAAATAAAATCAAACTTTATTTATATAAATTAAATGATAAATGGGTTATACTTGTATAGCGCTTTTCTACCTTCAAGGTACTCAAAGCGCTTTGACAGTATTTCCACATTTACCCATTCACACACACATTCACACACTGATGGTGGGAGCTGCCATGCAAGGCGCTAACCAGCAGCCATCAGAGGCAAAGGGTGAAGTGTCTTGCCCAAGGACACAACGGACGTGACTAGGAAGGTAGAAGGTGGGAATTGAACCCCAGTAACCAGCAACACTCCGATTGCTGGCACAGCCACTCTACCAACTTTGCCACGCCGTCCCTAGCACTTGTCATACACAGGCAAGTGGCAAACACAAAGTGCTGTACACAAAACAAGAAGAAGAGAACACACGCAGCACTGTTGACAATAACAAAACATGGCATGGATTTGAGGAAACACACCAAAATTATTTTGATACTTTTCTAAATAAAGGGGACCACCAAAAGTTGCATTATTGGCTTTATTTTAACAAAAAATATTACGGTACATTAAACATATGTTTCTTATTGCAAGTTTGTCCTTAAATAAAATAATGAACATACAAGACAACTTGTCTTTTAGTAGTAAGTAAGCAAATACAGGCTCCTAATTAGTCTGCTGACATATGCAGTAACATATTGTGTCATTTATCATTCTATTATTTTATCAAAATTATTAAGGACAAGTGATAGAAAATGAATTATTTATCTACTTGTTCATTTACTGTTAATATCTGCTTACTTTCTCTTTTAACATGTTCTATCTACACTTCTGTTAAAATGTAATAATCACTTATTCTTCTGTTGTTTGATACTTTACATTAGTTTTGAATGATACCACAAATGTGGGTATCAATCCGATACCAAGTCATTACAGGATCATACATTGATCATATTCAAAGTCCTCATGTGTCCAGGGACATATTTCCTGAGTTTATAAACATAATAAACCGATACTTTTCAGAGGTGGTATAGTACCGAATATGATTCATTAGTATCGCGGTACTATACTAATACCGGTATACCGCACAACCCTACTATGATGTTCAACTTGTATGTCACAATATTCAGTAAAAAGACAAAAGCATTTTTTTTAAAACCAAATTCAAGCCTTTTTCCCATTTATTAAGCACAGGTTTGGGCAGCGTTAAAACACTGGCACTTTAGCAAAAGTACGTTCATAGTTAAAATATAAACGCTACTCATCCTTACATAGCTATGCCAGTGATGCTCATGTCGGTTTATGTAAAAGTGGCATTAAGTGTCATTATAGCACTTCACACATTTAACGTCAGCCTTTTTAGAGCAGAAATATAAGCCAGCAAAGCAATTACTTTTTTCAGGACTACTTATTGAAATGGCCAGGAGAGCATGAATCTTTATAAAAGAAAAAAACAATATGGATGCAGACTGATTTTAAAGGTTCCCTATTACGAAAAATGTACTATTTATAAGTAACTTGAGAGTCTGTTTGTGAGTGCCAAAAGAAAAAAAATCATCCCCTTTATACACACCACTTATCGGAGGTCTGCTTTCCATCCATCTATTTTCTACCGCTTGTGCCTCTCGGGGTTGTGGGGGTGCTGAAACCTATCCCAGCTGCACTCAAGCGGAAGGCGGGGTACACCCTGGACAAGTCACCACCTCATCACAGGGCCAACGCAGATAGACAACATTCACACTCACATTCACACACTTTGTTAAAAAAATAAAAATAAAAATAATAGGCTTTACTACACATCTTAAAATGAGGCTCATTGCCCTGCTAACTAACCGTCAGTTTGCTACTGATGTGGGAACTGTAAGTTTGATCATTTTGTCACCTATGTAGTATTTTTATGTAACCAAACAAAAAAAGATTAGCAAAAAAAAACAATTTCAAACAAAAAACGATAATTTTATTTGGTGTAAAAAAAATTAGGTTGCAAATCTGATTTAGGTTGCAAATTTTTTGGATTACATATATTTTTTAAGTTACAAATCTTTTTTCGTTTGGATTTGTTTTTGGTTAGAAATATAATTTGTTGCTACAATTTGTTTTTTGGTTACATATCGGCTCTTGGTTACAAATCTTTTTTTTTTTACTACAATCCTTTTTTGTTACAAATCCTTTTTTGGTCAACATTTCTTTTTTAGGTTGAAAATCGTTTTTTTTTGTTACAAATCATTTTTTGATCAAAATTTGTTTTTTAGGTTGAAAATCATATTATCTTTTACAAATTGGGGACGGCATGGCGAAGTTGGTAGAGTGGCCGTGCCAGCAATCGGAGGGTTGCTGGTTACTGGGGTTCAATCCCCACCTTCTACCATCCTAGTCACGTCCGTTGTGTCCTTGGGCAAGACACTTCACCCTTGCTCCTGATGGCTGCTGGTTAGCGCCTTGCATGGCAGCTCCCGCCATCAGTGTGTGAATGTGTGTGTGAATGGGTGAATGTGGAAATACTGTCAAAGCGCTTTGAGTACCTTGAAGGTAGAAAAGCGCTATACAAGTATAACCCATTTATCATTTAAATCATTGTTTGGTTAGACATCTCATTTTTGGTTAAGATTAAGTTTTTCGTAAAAAAAAAATTACAAATTAAGTGTAGGTTACGAATCTTTTTTGGTTAAAATTTGTGTTTTTTGGGGAGGAGTAGGGGTGTTACAAATATTTTGGTTACCTATTGTTCTTTGGTTAAAAAAATATATAGCCATCCATCCATCAAATGTTTTTTTGGTTAATAATCAACTTTTTTGGTTACAAATCCATTTTAACCAGCGAAGTATCGCCCACCCCTTGTATTTGGTATTTATTTTCCTCTAAAAGGGTGAAAGTTGTCATCAGTCATGCCCATATTTAAGCTGAGACTGACAAATAAAAAAGCTTCGAGTATATTGCTCACAGGAGGCCCGCGCAATGTTGAAGTTGGATCGCAACCAAAAAAAAAAATGCAAACAAAAACAATTTGTAACCATAAAAATGATTTGCAACAAAAAATAATTGCAAACGAAAACATTTTTTTTAACAAAAAAATATTTTTTTACCAAGAAAATTATTTTCAACTAAAAAAATGTTTGTTACCCAAAAAAGTATTTGTAACCAAAAATTGATTTGCAACCAAATTTGTCTTTTACTTTTTTTTTTTATTTCAAATCCATTTTTTTCTGTTTTTGTGTTTTTATTTGGTTGCATAAAAAGACACTTATTTTATGTTGGTGTTAAAATATGAATGTGATGTTAGCACTGTAGCATCACAAAGCTAATGCTAGCACCGCTAATGTTTGTTTCCTCCTGCAATAATTGTTTGTGAAATATGGCAACAATTACATTGAACACGTGCTGTGACGGTGTACACTTTTGGGAAGGACTTCAATTTGGTGTTTCAATATGGTTTATTTCAAACATGCATACAATTACAGTGTGATACATCACATACTGTATTTCCATTTTATCACAGCATGTCGGAAAAGGAGTAGGAAGAGGCAGATCTTATTTAATTCTACCTTTTTTCATGTCATGGCTATTTCTAAAACGTTTTTGTACTCAATCTCTAACACAATAGTGAATACATTAATAAATGAGTAAGTAACAAAGTAAATTAGTAAAACAGATAAATAGACAACATTCACACTCACATTCACACACTAGGGACCATTTGGTGTTGCCTTTATTCTTTATTGAAGTATTTCTTGCCACTTTATGTTGTATATTTGTATATGAGTATATAGTGTTTGTCTCCAGTCTTATGAATCTGTACAAATTTTGCAATTTTTATTTTATTTGGGAATTTGCCTGTTTAAAATAATAGGTTGCTGATATACTGTACATTAAAAGTTATCAAATGTCTTCAATAAAAAATGTTTATTGTTTCCATATTAATTTAGTTACAATCAGTTGAGGTCTTGGATTTCCACTTATTCACAATTTGGATTATTTCCTCTACTGTCACATCTGTGATGAACATAGAGGATTTTTGTCTATCGTGTCTTTCAAGTCCTCAACTTTCTTCCAGATTTTGTTAAATATTTACAAAGTAGTTATTTCAGCACCTGTCTCAGGACATGTTAGGGGTTACCCAGTAGCCTCAGAAAATCGCCCTCTATGGGAACGCCACAAAGCTCCGGTTGCCCTTGAAGTCACTGAAAGAGGAGGTCAAGGTAACTCAGACCAGAGAGGTGCTGCTGTACAGAGACTCGAGGGACCCAAAGGTGGCTCAGGCAGGATTTGTGGTGAAAACCGGAAGAAAGTGGAGTGCCGAGTCTGCTGTGCTGGATGTGGAGGCAGGACTTAGCTACAGAGATCTGGTGGGTGTAGTGGGCAATGGCAGTGCAGGCCTGGGGATGTTCCGAACACTACCTTGGGCTAAAGAGAGCAAGGGCAAGGAGAAGTGAAGGCAGATACAGGAGGAAGTCAGAACAGCAGTGGAAGAAAAAAGGACCAGCAGAGCGGCTGGTATGAGGCAGCGGGGGGCCTGGACCAGATGGGAGCATGTCACCTGGACGGAGCTTTGGCAGGCTTGATTAACCGGGCAATCTATGACACCTGCCTAGCCCAGCGAACCTCTTCACCTGGGGGAGACCGGAGATCCTAAACTGCCAACTGTGTTCAGCAAGAGGAACTCTGGAAAACCTTCTGAGCTCTTGCCAAAAGCACTCGACCAGGGTCGTTAAACCTGTCGCCACAACCAGGTGCTGAAACCGATTGCAGAAGGCATCAGCAAAGGTACTAGCAGCCGCAGCCGAGTGCGCAACACCACCTGCACAATCGTTTTTGTCAAAGCAGGAGATCAGCCAAAGGCAGTTTGCAAGAAAGCACCAGCAGGGATTCTGGCAACTGTCCAAGATTGGCAGCTCTCTGTTGACCTGAAGAAGCAGCTGCGATCCCCCCAGAACATTGTCAGCACCACCCTGAGGCCAGATATCCTATTGGTCTTAGAAAGCACCAAGAACATCATAATAGTGGAGCTGACAGTGCCATGGGAGGACCTCTTGAGGGAGGCCCGTGAAAGGAAGAGGACCAAGTATGAACACCTGCTCATCAACTGTCGTGAACAGGGCTGGAAGGCAAGACGAATGCCCATCAAGGTTGGCAGCAGAGGATTTGTAGGGGGCATTCATTCCACAAAGCCCGAAGTGCCCTGGGCATTACAGGAACAGCAAGGAGCAAAGCCATCAAGAACATCACCGAAACAGCTGAGAAAGCCTCAAAATGGCTCTGAATCCGGAGAAGAGAACCATGGGAAGAACAAGGAAGTGCCACCTGAACACATGCCGCGTTTTGTTTGTGGTTGGGTCACCTGGGAGAGGGTGTTTGATGTTTGAAAGACCCGAACCACCTTATGACCCCAGGAACATCACTGGTGATGTGTTCAGGTGCTTCAGAAGATGTATTGGAGAACTAAAGCCTTTAACTATTTCGTTGATCTTGTCATTTTTTATGTTTCCATCTAAGAAATATTGAGGGTAATTATTCTTAGCATTATTTTTAATTATGCTTTTAGGATGTCCAATGTTGCTTTCATGTAATGTTTGTTCATGTCTATTAATTGACTGTAATATTTGTTCCTACATGTTCGGAAGATGCTGGTTAGCTTGTTCTTGTACGTTTTGTACTTCTTTTCTGTCTCTATAGATATTTTTGTTATAAATGTTCTATATAATGTATTTTTCTAGTTACAAGCCTTTATCGAACCCTATGTCCTTCATTGTTCTTTTGCTTCTCACTAAGATGTTTCCATGGACAATGTTTGTCATAAAGCATCCTGAAAATACTGGAAAATGCATCATCTTCATCATTTCACTTTACGCATTGTCGCAACTTTGTTCCGTCAGGTGGTCATTAAAAGTATTTATACTTTTCTCTGTGCAAAGTCTTCGAAATGTCTCTTTGTCATCCTTGTTCCTCTTCTGGTAGTTTCTTTTATAGATTGTAAAAACTGGTAGATGATGTTGCGTCGACCAGCATTCCTCCAATGGGGAATTCAAATTGCTAGTCTCTCCCAGATTCTTTTTATGGCACATAAGCTGATGTTAATATTCAATCAACAGGCAGCAGTTGGTATTTTGTGGTTTATTCTCCCAGCTTAGAGGACAAACTGAGACCAATCCAGCACACCAGCGTTCCCCAGCCTGGTCCAGATCGGTCTAGCTCGGTCTCCCCCCAAATCCCCGGAAGTCCCGTGATCTTCCCTCTGTCCCCCGCCTGCTGTTTCCCCAGTCTAGCTGTGCTCCTTATCTTAGGAATGTAATGGCAGTCTCAACAAAGAGAATAAACAGCGCTCTGACTCTAACCAAGGACACTCGAATCCAAGCACTTTGTACCACACGAGACATTAGCTGATGTAAATATGACTATAGGAGTTTTTAGAAAGAAGTAACACTTAAATATGGATATGATTCTGATCTGCTTCCAACAAGTCCCCCTTTAAGATCTTCTAATTAGATCTGTATTACTTGTACAAAACTTATAAAGCACGCCCCACATTAAAGTCTTAAAGTTACCACTTTGCTAGACCCTCTTTAGTGACACTTAGCACAAGGGGCTGTGCGGTTCTGGATGGTCTCGAGGGAGGTTGTTCAGCAAGTCCCTCAACTGTGTCACGAGTCAGGTTGGTTAGTCTCAACGGCGGCGGGGAGTTAGAGAGGCCGCTGAAACAGGAGTTCCAAGGGGTGTTAATTTGGTGAGTGGGGTCACCAGTCTAACCATAGCACAAAGCCCAACGGCTGACGTCGGGATTCTAATGTACAATCTGTGCTTCCCACAACACCAGAATAAGTCAGCTCGTGCCCAAGGGCCTATCCTAGAGCCATCTATCAGTGTGGTGCACCAGTAACGGTTGATGTCACCCAATTTGTTGGGGGACGAAGAGGGTCCTGTAATTTGAAAATGCGTTTAATTCAGCTTTTGGGCCACAAAGGGAAGAAGTCGGGTGGCATTGTCAACAGAAGGGTGCACATGTCAGTCAACTTAAAAGGGGCGGGGTAAGTGTGGGAAAAGGGACGTCCAGCGGAAGAAGCAACACAGTCACCCAGGTTTTGGCATCCACCTGAGCCACAGGTTGTCTGCACCCGCTCCTAAGGTCAAAGGTCAAAGTTACCAGGCCTTCGGTGGTGATGTCATTAGCACGCACAGATGTGAGCCTTTGAAACACCACTGAGGTGGGGTGGTACTTTAGGTGCTACAGAGGGTGGAGAGGTAGTTAACGCCGTCTCAAGGACATTAATTTTAATAATTCCTTTAGCGTCTGTATCAGTCAGGTTAAGCCCCAAAAAACATAAAAGGGACGATGGGCACAACTTACCAGAGTATGTTGTCTGCATCCGACACCAATGGTTCAGGGTTGAGTTGTAACAAATATAGAGGTTATTACCACGGTAATAGCTATTGTGTCCCCCGTAATTAATCACACTGCACAGGTCAAAAATAAGTCTTGCTATACCCTTTGACCCAGTCTATTTAAAGTCCGCTGTATGTTCTTAGACACTTGTCAGTCACTGTCGTCAGGAAGGATGAACTGAGACACAAAGACAGTAGAACACGCCCAAACACCAGTCCGTCAGGGAACACTACCGGGTGTAACATCCTGCCTTTCGTCTATCAATATCAGAGTAATTTAGGTAACAAAACGGGGATAAACATCAAACTTTTCACTTAATGTAACGACACATACAGTTATGCTGAAAACAAGCAAGAAAAACTAAGAAACATTTAGCATACTGGATTGGTCTCACACAAGGATATACAATATAGAAGTTGAAAAGAGTAATGTAGGTAGAAAATCTCTCTCGTTTCCTGGGCTGTGGGGCAGATGATGTGGCGATGTCAGCAATGACATCCGCTGGTAATCTGTCAGGTTCTTCAGCTGTAGTGCAGAGGGAGAGGTGGTACCAGGTGTCCCCTCCACCAGCCAGTCGAAGGGCGTGAGACGTCCGTTCTACGACCTAGAAGGGACCAGTCCACCTGGGCTCCGTCCACTTGCGTTTGATGACCTTGATCTTGACCCTCTCAGCGGGCGGAAGGGAATCTGTACAGAAGAACTGGCACACAAATTCTGCAATTTTTTGTGTAAAATACCATTTTGGTTTTACGCTGAGTCCTCCTTCCATGGGGGGCTGCTGGTCTTTTGAATGGCTGACCTGTATGCAGCTCATAGAGTGAAAAACTCAAAGGGCGGTAAAACAGTTTTATTCACGGACCTTCGAATGATCATTAACGCTAATTGCAACATGTCAATCCAATTAAATTTGGTCTGTGCACAGATTTTAGCCAATTAGTTTTTAATGTTCTGGTCCATCCTTTCAACCTTACCTTGGGACTCAGGATGGTACCCCAAACCTGTGTTCTAGTCCGAAAGCCTTTTCGACCAAGGCTAAGTGAGTTTTTTTTTTTTTTAATGGTTGCCGTTGTCTGACCTAATCTTTTTGGGGAAACCATGTCGGGGTACTAGGTCATTCACAAGTCATTTAATTACTGATATTGCATCCTCTTTTGAGGTTGTTGTTGCTTCCGGCCAACCACTGTGATTGTCAACACAAGTCAGTACGTACCTTTTCCCTTGTACCGTATTGATCATATCAGTGAAATCAAAGACTATACATGGTTCACCCTCACCTCCTCCATATTCTAAATTTGATCTACTAAACTACTATCGATGTGTAAAATCGTTATTTTCAAATTAAAATTAGTTATAACTTCTTACCCACGGTAAAAACGTTAAAACTATGGAATGTGTCAGAGTCGGATGATTGTCGATTTTGTTCCAAGGAGTCTGTATCCACCCTCACTCACCCCCTTCTGTTTCTGAAAAAAGGACTGTGTTAGTCATACTATCACTTTCAGAAACATCTAATAAAAATGTCAGCTAATAGTCAAGTAGCGGAGGGCAGGTCATGTTTGAGGTCAATGATTGTCTCTTTAGCCTCTATGGTCCACTGGGGGGTGTTGTTAGGGTAGGGGACCCCTTAGCAATATCACAAATAACTCAAACTCAACTAAACCCTATCTTTTATGTAATTTATTCAATATGGTGAAAGTAACAAAATATGCTTATATTTATATTGTCACCAATACTAGAAAAATACTACCCTTATGGCGGATGCTTTAGCAATAGTATTTTGAATTTTTACCACACCTGGTGGCCCCAATAATTCATTAAGTCAAGCTCATGTTGTAGAAAGTTGAATGATGCGGACACGTTTGTTACTGAATACTTTCTATCAGACTTCTGCCATGGCAACTTTGTGTATGTAATGAGCAACTATAATTATTTGATATGCTTAAATGTGTAATGCGTCGTTTTAGCTCAGCTGTTGTGTAGCTGCTAGCTCCCCGTAGCCTACAGGTGTCTAAAGTGCAGCCCATAGTTATGTGTTTAACATAACCATGGGCTCATTCTAAACAATTGAAAATGTGGTATTTGGGTGTCGGTGTAATGTTTGGCAGCTACGCCGTGTCTTATCATTGGACCTAAGTTCTTTGGTTTTGTAGGCGAGACAGAGAGCAAGGGAACAATGTGGGACACTATTGTGTCCATCTTATACCATGCTAGCTGTTGCAAAGATAGGTCAACATGAGCAGCCACACCTTGAGTTCCAACATATATAAATAATCATAACATATGGCGAGTCGGGTGGCAGAACACACGGAAGCATCTCAGTCAGTCAGGGTTTTCACCGTTAGAGCAGTTGGATGTCAGCCATTCCTGTTGTTTCAGGCTGTGGTATGAGCTCATGGAGTAATCTTGGTAGTGGTGTCACAGCTGGGTGGTTCAGCCGTCAGGTAACACCAGGAATGTTCCTTCTTTGCGATTTGAATGTCAGGGTACAGTCTGTGTGTGTGCAGAAAACATCGCACAGGGCGATGTGATGCGTCTAGTGCAGTAGCCTTGGAGTAGTAGTACCTGTAGTTAGTGCATGCTGCATGCCGCTTTTGCTTGCTATGCTGCATGCTGCTTCTGCCTGATACTCATTGCTTTCAGCTAGTGCCGCCGGCTAGCCCTCTGTCTCAGAGGGCGAAAAGAGGAGCCGAGTGCATAAGCCTCCTCAGCCGGTACATAGCCTCTCCATTGTCAAGACTCGTACATGCCTCCTCGTGGCCACACACGGTAACTGGAACCTCGCGGTTCCAGGCTAAGTTGTACGGGATCTCGGAGCAGCAGGGGGCCCCAGAGACGGGGCATGCAGGCCCACCGGTGTGTGGACATGCCCTGGTGCCCAGTCAACCCCTGTCCCAGCTATGGGTAAATAACCCCAGCTATGGGCGAATAGTGAAAACCGCCTCAACGGTGGACCAGGCGGAAGATGGCGGCAGCGGAATGCACCACAACGGCTGGGAAGGCGGATGAAGGCTGCAGCAAAGACGGGTCCCCAGTCGTCTTGGTTTCCATGCCACTGGACCCTGGCCCGCTCAATGCCAAGGACTGTGTGGTGGCTGACCGTGCACCAGTCTCCCCACATTAAAAGATTCCACGCACAGGCGTCCTCCATATAGGGAATCCACCCTAACATCCCTTGGAGGACAGTCATACTCGTTTCGAGTGACCGCCGACGACGACGACGACAGTCTGTAAAGGAGGTCCAGCAATCTGAACCGGAAGTGGTTTGGTGACAGGTAACCTTCTTGTGACCCCAGCGAAGCCTTCGACCTTCAAAGAGGAAGCACACAGTTTTTTTGGTACCTCTGCATTCAGAATCGAATGGGTGGCTGATAAAATTGTCCGTTGACACTCATGTCCAGCAGGGGTCCTGTCGGTACTTTCTGCTGCGGCTCCTGATGTGGGCGTCCTCTTACACACCTTCGTGTTCGTTTGTTGGCACGACGGAACCTTTCCTGTTCGGAAATGTTCAGACAGTCACGACTCCAGTGACCAGGCTGGTCACAGCCGAAACAGTGTCTACCCCAGACCGGCTTTGAAGCATCCTGTTGTCCACCACCCGAGTCCAACCGCACGTCTGTTGAGGATTCTTTCCTCCACCTGTTGGAACTCAAAAGCAAGGTCACCCACTGCTGAATATACCCTAGCTGATCTTTGACCTTTTGGTTCTTTTAACCTTTTATCTTCAGCGATCTGTAATTTAAGTAGTTGTTTCCTTGTTGCTCTGTCATTAGCCCTATTTTGCATGGGATGAATAAATCCCATGCACCTTGTATATCAGGGTTAACTTTGTCCAAAGTTTTTGGCCAAAGGTTCCCTCCCGGAGGTACAGGTGGGAATGCAAGGTCAACAATGGCTTGCATGTATGCATCGGCAAGAGACTTATATTGTAGTATGTCCCAAGTGTTAATGTCATGTGTCAAAAATGTCTGCCGGAGAAAATGGTCAGACGTGTACAAGGGGTTAATTTTCGGAGGCAGGATTAATCTTAGAGGGGGCGTGTTAATACCTCCTTCTCTTGTCACTGGAGTAGGGGGCGGTGTCCTAGTCAAAGTCTGGGCGGGTCGTTTGAATTGTCTTGCGCATGCGCGGCAGACAAAAAACCAATCAGTTCATTCTGTCATTAATCATCGTTTCTTTTGCTGCATTTAGTTTTTCCACGTAATCCCCGTTTACTTTTATAGTACGCCAAACTCTTAAATTCTCTCCCTGAGTGTTCCATTTTCACCAGCGCACACACACACACACACACACACACACACACTCAGCAGCACACACACACGAGCACGCGTAAGCACTCCCGCACACACACACACACACACACACACACACACACACACGAGCACGCGTAAGCACTCCCGCACACACACACTCACACACACACTCAGCAGCACACACACACACGAGCACGCGTAAGCACTCCCGCACGCACACACACACACACGAGCACGCGTAAGCACTCCTGCACACACACACACACACACTCAGCCACACACTCAGCAGCACACACACACACGAGCACGCGTAAGCACTCCCGCACACACACACACACACACACACACGAGCACGCGTAAGCACTCCCGCACACACACACACACACACACACTCAGCATCACACACACACACGAGCACGCGTAAGCACTCCCGCTCACACACACTCACACTCAGCAGCACACTCTCTGCGTTTCACTTTACCATAAAACTTCCAGTTACTTTTTTATTTTTTATTTTTATTTTTTATTTTACCAGACGTTTGCGTTCACGACTTTTCGAGTATTGTAAACTCCCTCTTAACCCTTTCAAGGAACGTTCTCCTTTTTTTTGTTTTTTTTTCTCTACCTGCTAGTTCCATTGTCGACAACCGTCCATTCAATTGATCATTACACAGTAATGATTAATCACATTTTTCCCCGACCGCCATCACATTCCTGTCTGTCACACTCCAAGGCCATGTGTCTATTTCTTTACGTTTTAGTGTCTTATCTCACTGGGATCTTTCAGCCCGCTTCCTTACGTTTCAGTGTCTTATCTCACTGGGATCTTTGAACCCGCTTCCTTACGTTTCAGTGTCTTATCTCACTGGGATCTTTGAACCCGCTTTCTTACGTTTTAGTGTCTTATCTCACTGGGATATTGCAACCCGAACTCATTAAGGGACGACCAAATTCCCAGGGTAAGCTACACCCAACTATTAGTTCACTCGTCAATGAAACTGCCCGTCACGGTAATCGAGACACAGTGGCCTGAGTTGACCACTTATTTACAATTTTAATGCAATGGCAGGCTCGGCAAAAATGCAATCAATCTATCAAAATTACCAATCTGTGCCTGGGATTACAAAACAGTGTTTGACTTACAGACTTCAGGACAGACTCCTAAAGCAGATTTTATATAAAAAGGTTCTGCTCACCTTGTATTGGCCATTTGAGTCTGTCCAGAAGATTGCAAGAAGTCATCAATCAACAGCGTGCCATCTCGGACGAAGCCCCCAAATTGTTGCGTCGACCAGCATTCCTCCAATGGGGAATTCAAATTGCTAGTCTCTCCCAGATTCTTTTTATGGCACATAAGATGATGTTTATATTCAATCAACAGGCAGCAGTTGGTATTTTGTGGTTTATTCTCCAAGCTTAGAGGACAAACTGAGACCAATCCAGCACACCAGCGTTCCCCAGCCCGGTCCAGATCGGTCTAGCTCGGTCTCCCCCCAAACCCCCGGAAGTCCCGTGATCTTCCCTCTGTCCCCCGCCTGCTGTTTCCCCAGTCTAGCTGTGCTCCTTATCTTAGGAATGTAATGGCAGTCTCAACAAAGAGAATAAACAGCGCTCTGACTCTAACCAAGGACACTCGAATCCAAGCACTTTGTACCACACGAGACATTAGCTGATGTAAACATGACTATAGGAGTTTTTAGAAAGAAGTAACACTTAAATATGGATATGATTCTGATCTGCTTCCAACAATGATCACTGACGACGGTTATTAGCAGACCACTTGTAGTGTTATTATCAAAATCATTAGTAGCAATATCAATAAGCGTGGCACAGTCTCCTGTGATTCTGCCTTGGATATTAACTTTTATCGATGAAGTCATTAATGGTCTTTTGCTTATTAGGGTTCAAGAGGTCAGTGTTGAAGTCACCATATATGAAAAATACTTTTTGACAGATTTCAGTGAAGTTTGCCTTAACCCAATCTTCAAACATTGCAATACCTGACTTAGTTGTTTTTCTCATGACAGAATTCAATGGTTGTACATTCTAAAATATTATCAATAGCGAATGTCATGTTTTTTACCACTTTGTAGTTCAGGTTTTTATCACGTACACAACTACTCCTCCTCCGTTCTTGTTGGTTCTGTTGATGTCATTTAGTTCATATCCTTCCAGATCAAAATCAATTCCTTTTTTAGCATCACTCCATATTTCTGATAGCGATCACTTTATAAGGTTTGTGGAATTGTTCTAAAAAATGCTTATTGTCGTTGTGGTTTGCATACAAGCTTCGGCTGTTGAAATGTTTAATTGACAGTTTATTCTCAGATGCAATGTTGCTCTTACATATATATTTTTTGTACAAAAAGAACAATTATCCCTGATGTGGGAGAAAAACATTGTATCTGGTTCGACATAATTCTCCAATTCCAGACTTGTGTTATTTATGTTGCAGAAGGTTTTCATTTCCATATATTCCTGTTCACCAGTCTTTTGTGTTGCTTAATGAATGTCCATGAATGGAGATCAGGGGTGCCCATTATGTTGATCGCCAGCTACTAGTCCAGGGGTTTCAAACTCATTTTAGCTCAAGGGCCGCATGAAGGAAAATCTATTCCCACGCGGCGCGGACTGGTAAAATCATGGCATAATAACTTAAAAATTGAGACAACTTCAGATTCTTTTCTTTGTCTTACTTTGGCCAAAAATAGAACAAGTACATTCTGAAAATGTACATACTACAAATAATCCTCTTGGCAAAACACTTGACGTAAATTGAAAACTCTGAGGAAAAAATTGGTGCAGTTTCAAAAACACCATGAAAAACACAATGAATTTATAGACTTTGTCTCAGTGTTTTTACAAAGCCATTAAACTTTAAGCACTTCCTGTTCAGCATTCCAACGTTGGCAGTTTATTAAAAATGTTTGGAAAAGCAACCGATTGTTTCCACAATCCGTCGCATTGGTGAAATCCGCATACTGCCACAACACATTCATTTATCATCATTCAAATATTACAATTATAATTCAACATGGTGTCAGTTATCAAACCGACACCATAGCTTTATGATGTGACTTTAATGAACAGAGCCTGCCGGGACTTAAGACCTTGGTTTAATTCTTCCACCTTCCGTGTCCATATTCGTGTCTTTGTCTTTGTTAGACGTTTCATAGTGCCTTTCTTAGATTATATTCTTTCATTCCTCCAACCTCTAAAGACATGCACCTGGGGATAGGTTGATTGGCAACACTAAATTGGCCCTACTGTGTGAATGTGAGTGTGAATGTTGTCTGTCTATCTGTGTTGGCCCTGTGATCAGGTGGCGACTTGTCCAGGGTGTACCCTGCAGCTGGGATAGGCTCCAGCACCCCTGCGACCTAATGAGGGACAAGTGGTAGTAAATAGGTGGATGGATGGATTATAGCCACACTTTCTTCACACATAAGACACACAGGTTTGCCTTTTACCTCCATGAACATGTAGTCTGCCTGCCACCTGGCTTAAACCACCATGCTCTCACCGTCCACCTTCCGTTTAGCCATTATTGGGGAAGGGGGTTGCTCAAAGTTGACATCTGCCCTGAATGCAGAATGAATAATGAAGCCGAGGCGCTGTAGTGAGTTCGTGGGCTACCGTTGCATTGTGGGGAATGGAGTATTGGTGCGTGCAAAACAGCAGCAGGCGGCTGTGGCCTGCGGGCCGGTTCTAATACTAATCAAATATCATCCTGGGGGCCATAGATAATTTATTCGTGGGCCTTGACTTAGGCATTAGTCGATGGCGAGGCATTAAAAAAATAGACCAAAAAATTACCATTCATCAATCTTTACTATGATGTCACTTTGGTCACTAGATTGGCATCCACAGCACCCGAGGATCTTATGAGATGACGCTGGCTGCTGCAGGCACTTTTTTTTTCAACAGACTCTCTCTCCGTACCGGCCGTCAAAAGTGGAAAGACCGACCTTACAGTTCCTTTCTTCACAATAAAAGTGCTGCTCCATCCTGCCTGTGTAACAAAATAAGTGTCTCAGAAAACTAGCGCATACAAGGTAGCGAGCTACGGAGTTAGCCTCAGATGTATTTCTTGTGAAGTGTTTAAAAACAACTATGGAAGCTGGACAAATAAGCTAAAAATCAACCACTTTCATGTCATACTGGAAAGACAGGAGGACTTTTCTCCCTTCACAATGTAAATTGTGAAAGCTGTCCTGTATATGTAATGATAATCAGTGGTCAGGAAAACTCCCAATTTTAGTCAAAACTGGTAACGAGAGCTGAGCATTTTCGTTTTGCATCCTCTCCCGGTGACAGGAAGAGATAAGTGAACAAGTCAGTATTATGTCAGTAGTAAGCAGTGTTGGGTTAGTTACTGAAAACCAGTAACTAGTTACAATTACTAGTTACTTTATTTCAAAAGTAACTCAGTTACTAACTCAGTTACTTACACCAAAAAGTAATGCGTTACTGTGAAAAGTAACTATTTAGTTACTTCTTTTTTTCCCCCTTTTTTTAAGGCTCCCATTAATGCCCTTTTAGCCTTCATTTCAGTACTGTTATTGCACTGGAGAATAATACAATCTGTTGATCAACTTGACATGCATTTGCATCACTGAACTCAGAAAGCAATGTGGTCTACATACAACACACAAAGACAAAGATATGTTTCAAAGGGCCAATTTATTTCAGGCCAGAAAAAATTGACAAAACTATTTTAAATAGCTTCAACATAATGGCACTTTAACTTTAACTCTAAGTAGATAGGATCTTTGATCCAAGACACAACTTACATTTAACTAAAATGTTATTTTCTTTGTGCTCGACAAAAGAAAAGTATTGAGAATGTCTCCATGTTAAAAAACTTGACTTCTGGCTTCGCCATGATGTCTTGTTAGTTGTTATGAGAGTAGCGTATGTGTGTGTGTGTGTGTGTGTGGCCCTTTAAGATATGACAGCATGAGAGGTGAGTGACGTCAGTGAGTGAGTGGGCGAGAGAGGTGTGGGAGCGGCGACAGTGAGTGTGTGTAGGTGCTCTAGCTTGGTGGATGGCTGCGTGCAATAAAGTCACAAAGTTGCAACAAACCGCCGGCCTCGTCATTCACCCTCAGCTGTAAAGACCCTCTTCCGGGTAAAGTGAAGGTTGTTAGACCCGAAGTACGGCTCTGGAGGAACGTCTCCCCTGCGGGGAGGCGTGCTTTCTGTGGGTGGGGGAAAGCACGCCTCTTCTTTTCCACCAGAGCGCTCCAATAAAACACACTCAGATCTTCAGTTTCTAGCCGATACTACATAAAAATAACGTAAAATAATGCAGTAACGCATCATGCAGTAACGGTAACTGAGTTACTGTATATAAAAAAATAACGCGTTAGATTACTAGTTACCGCCGAAACTAACGGCGTTACAGTAACGTGTTACTTAGTAACGCGTTAGTCCCAACACTGGTAGTAAGTCAGAATTTTCAAAGATAACATTTTAAAGGTTTGTTAATGACCGACAAAACATGTGTAAAGATCAAAACAATGAAAAATTAAGCAGCAAAAGCATTGAAGCACAAGTCACTTGCAAAATATTTGGCCATAACTGTAAAGTAAAAAGTGGATACAAAGTGTGGACAAACACAGCTCTTTACATTAAAGCTACAGACACACTAGCGTACTATCATGGCACCACTGAGACTTATACTGGTGAAAATCACTTTTGTATGAATTATTACAGGCCGGTGTAGCTACATGATCATGACTTCTGAAAAAGAAAAAAAAAGGACTTGCAAGGTGCGGGTTGCCTTTGGTGTCGCTTTGTGCTGGCAAAGCACTTTTTCTCTTATCGGACCCCCCGGTGACTGGTGGTGTCCTTTAAACCTCCCGCCTGATTGTCACACATTTAATCTGCCCAGATGCCCGTTTAAGTGTGACGGAGAGTTTGTCTGGGGAAAAGATTGTAATGGATGGCTTAGGATGACATTTGGAACTGCAGAGAGGAGACTTCATATTCTCACGGGGGCACATGGAGGTCCTACATCGAAAAAGATGTTAGGAGAACAACAATAAAAAAATACACATTTATTTATATTATGTATTCATTCAACAATATGTTTGTTATTAACATTTGACTTTATAGTAGTTTCTGATATTCTGCTTTCTTATTTTAGTTACATGAGAGGATCAATGTTTGTTGCGTTAACTTATTGTGTTTTATTATGTTATTTTACATGAGAATAAATGATAAATGATAAATGGGTTATACTTGTATAGCGCTTTTCTACCTTCAAGGTACTCAAAGCGCTTTGACAGTATTTCCACATTCACCCATTCACACACACATTCACACACTGATGGCGGGGGCTGCCATGCAAGGCGCTAACCAGCAGCCATCAGGAGCAAGGGTGAAGTGTCTTGCCCAAGGACACAACGGACGTGACTAGGAAGGTAGAAGGTGGGAAGGTGAGAAGGTCGAAATGTTATTAGTTGCTGTCTTTCATTGTTAGCCTGACCTCAATTGACCTACTTCATTTATATTAGTATATAAATTAGTATTGGCAAGTATAACATCTTGCTTTTAGTCACATGTGTAACCTAAAGGCAAGGCAGGTTCATTTATAACTGTTTTCATAGCTTATTAATATAGCCCATTTTTTACACTTTAAAGGAATTTTTATTATTATATTTATTTGAGTGTTAAATAAATGATAAATGGGTTATACTTGTATAGCGCTTTTCTACCTTCAAGGTACTCAAAGCGCTTTGACAGTATTTCCACATTCACCCATTCACACACACATTCACACACTGATGGCGGGAGCTGCCATGCAAGGCGCTAACCAGCAGCCATCAGGAGCAAGGGTGAAGTGTCTTGCCCAAGGACACAACGGACGTGACTAGGATGGAAGAAGGTGGGGATTGAACCCCAGTAACCAGCAACCCTCCGATTGCTGGCACGGCCACTTACCGTGTGTTACCGAACAGAAATGTGACAACGTCGACCAGTAAGAGAATGAATACATGTTTGAGATTATAGAGGCAGTACAGGTTACAAAGTCATTAAAAAAAAAAAAATGTAATCATAGGTATATAATTAAACATTTGGAGAATGTAACAGTTTCCATATAATCCTCAACACAAAGTGTGTAAAAGTTATATATAAAAGTCAGCAGCCAATTACAAGGCACCACAGTATGGATCGCCCGTGCCAATTAGCATCCTTGCATTTTTACACAGCACACTACAAGTGTTTGCCACGGCGCTACATGGCCAATTAGCATCTCGTAACATTCAGTCAGCCAACCAGCTCCAGGTCAAAGGTGGACTTCTATGGGGCCCCTCAAAAGGACGACGCACAGGTGGCCACATTTAGTTTTTCTGCCGCTAAAAAGAACTTCCTGTTTGGGTTCCACACAACTGAGCAAAGAGGGAGTACTTTGCTTCAAGTTTTTTCTTGAATTCAATAGTGTCAAAGTTTATCAAAGTGCTGGTACTCACAACTTTTCTTGGTCCCATGGCCTTTTTTGTAGTCATACTCAGCAAAAAATGTATAACTAACTTAGTCACCAAAGGTGACATTCTTTGCTTAAGAAGTCTGGACCCAAGTCTGTTGTCAAAACCTGAATCTAACGGAAAGTAGGCCGTATGAAAACCATAGTCTTTATCTAAGCGCTAATTGCTATTATTTATAAATGGTAATCATTAACAAAAACGATTTCTCGTCACTCGCGGGTATGTTTCGACAACAACAAGTTGCAAGGGTATTTAAAAATATTTTACTCCGCATTTTCTTTATACGGGGTCTGAAAACAGATTTTTTCTATCCAGGGTAAAGATTTTACCAAATTTTTGTCTTTACATTAAAACAGTTGGGAAATATTTTTGGAGTAGGTCTCAGCTTTGTGTGACATCCCAGTACAACTTTTAATAGTCATATTTTTCTTGGTCACTACAAAAATGCAAAAACTATTTTCGTTAATATTTTGCCACGAATGAGCTTTTGTTGTACAAAGTTATAAAAATATGCGCAAATGGACATTACTGCCACCTGCTGGAAACTGTTGTTTGGCCTTAGCGGAGGTTTGTTTTGTGATGTTGGGTGTATCCTTTTTTTTTTCTTTAGCTCACAGGTGTCAAACTCAAGGCCCGGGGGGCCAGATGTGGCCCGTCTAATCATTTTATTTGGCCCTCGAAAGCCTGGAAATAAAATGTATCAATAAAGTACTGTAACTTTTCTTACTAAATGTATTCTTTATTTCTATTTTGGGAGAAAAAAATATATGTACTCCATGTAATTATGTTAACTTAAATATTGTCTAATTATGCAAAAATAAATCATCAAACATTCAAACCATTTTTTAAAATACAAATAAATACTAATAATAATGATTTCAAAGCAAGTCACCCATCAAATTGTGCAATGTAAAAGTAGCAATAGATTTCATGGTAAAATTGTGAAATTTACTGTGGTTTTTACAGCATTTTTCTCTTAATTAAAAAAAACAGTACTTTTTTTTACAGTAAAACTGTGGTGTCCTTTTTGTATTTACATTAATACACCGAAAAATGTACAGTTGTAGATTTGCGGTAAAAAAAAAAAAAAACAACAACAACAAAAATAACAAATGTACATTTTACAATAAAATTCTGGCAACTGAGCTGCCTTTTTTTTTTTTTTACCATAAAAACAGCAGTACTGTTTTTTCATTTACAGTAAAATACACTAAATTTTGAGGTGCAATTATTGCAACTTACCATATTTGTTTTACATTTTAGTTTAAAAAAATGCACTAATAAAATGCTTTAAAAAATTGTGTAATAATAGTATTCACTATAAGAAGTGACCCTCTGGGGCCAAACATAACTGCAATGTGGCCCTCAGTGAAACGACTTTGACACCTCTGGTTTAGCTTAATATTCAAGTCCAGCCTATTTTCCTCCATTCAGTATCGTGTGCCTTTTCCACAATTGACTTTCTCCGGACTTCTGACTGGCTCAAATGTTTAGGGTGCATAGCGCCACCTGTTGCACACTGTCTGTAAATACTTGTTTAATCAGATCCCTTTTTGTTGCTATATCGGTAGAAAAGTGTTATTGGATGTAGACAGATGCGTGTATAGATGGTTTTGCTTTAGCGCCGCCGACATTCGCTCTCCGGGACCTTCTATTAGCCTCGCCATGTGTTTACATTTCGGGGGTCTGCTCGCGAGATGATTTCCAGCGTATTTCCACGGCGAGTGTTATTTATCAAGCGCAAACTGGGCCGGGACACGAGTGCTATCATTGGCGACAATGATAAGCAGGACAGTAATTACACAAAGCAGGACTCATCCATCAGCGTCACTTATCACTTCAACAATCAGCCATGCAAAGGGGAGAGAAGGGGCGGAGTCACGCGGCAGAATACGTTGTCAGTGGATGTGGATCCGGCTCAGCCCGGGTCGCGCGTGGCGTCATGTGACGGAGACGAAAATCTTCATCTGATGTTTGTTGTCTTAGCTTTTGACCAGTCACCAGGAGATGCACTGCAGATTTCAGGGACACCAACGCCTATTTCCTTAGCATAGCACGCTAAATAAAATCAAAAGGGGACTTTGACCGTGAACTTGAACCTTCTGCTTGAAGGGGGACGAGGATGGAGGGGGCCGACTCGGTAGCGGGAGGTCAAAGGTTATGCAAATACGAGCAGCGCCCTGTGGGTTGCCTTGATGCACTCCGGAGTAATGAGGCCGACGCCCCCTGAGACTCATAATCATTGACCTGCTTTGGCCTTTGGGAGGGGAGTCTGGGGGGGGCGGGGGGCTTCTCCTTCTAGACCTGCCAGCCCACAGCAGCCTGCTATAGTAGCAGAGAGTTGCATCAGATTGGAACCTTTGCGTACATTTTGTTTAACAGATGTTTTTTTTTGATTGATTGAAACTTTTATTAGTAGATTGCACAATACAGTACATATTCCGTACAATTGACCACTAAATGGTAACACCCGAATAAGTTTTTCAACTTGTTTAAGTCGGGGTCCACGTTAATCAATTCATGGTACAAATATATACTATCAGCATAATACAGTCATCACACAAGTTAATCATCAGAGTATATACATTGAATTATTTACATTATTTACAATCCGGGGGGTGGGATGTGGAGGGGGGGTTGGGGTGGGGAGTTAGGCATACTTGCCAACCCTCCCGAATTTTCCGGGAGACTCCCGAAATTCAGCGCCTCACTCGAAAACCTCCCGGGACAAATATTCTCCCGAAAATCTCCCGCTTTTCAGCCGGAGCTGGAGGCCACGCCCCCTCCAGCTCCATGCGGACCTGAGTGAGGACAGCCTTTTTCCACGTCCGCTTTCCCACAATATAAACAGTGTGCCTGCCCAATCACGTTATTCCATACGAGGAGCATGGTGCAGATGGAGAAGATCTTCTCGGCATCCGTGTTGGCGCACACGTTGCCAAAGCCGACGCTGGTCAGGCTGCTGAGGGTGAATTAGAGGGCGGTGATGTACGAGCTGCGCACCGACGGGCCGCCGACTGTGTTGTTGACGTAGGGCATCTCCAGGCGTTTGCCCAACTCATGGAGCCATCCTTGGGGAAGAGACGGGAGGACAACAGGGTGACAAGAACTACATCATCCAGACTAGAGATAAATTGTATTATTATGTTTATTTTACCTAAAAATAAATATATTTAATTTTTTATTTTTTTTTAAACCTATTACATTTTTAATATATTTTGCTTAAAATGACCATATTTAATTATTAAAATAATTGCTTGTTTATCAACAACTTTAGCATTTTATTCATTACATTTTGAAGCTCTCAGAAGCCAAGTTATGTTATATTCCTTAAGATTTATTTATGCAAGTTTGAAGTATCAATTATCTAAACACAGTTTTGTTTGCATATTTTCAGGATGTAGATACATATATATATATATATATGTATATATATATATAAATGGAATACTTGACTTGGTGAATTCTAGCTGTAAATATACTCCTCCCCTCTTAACCACGCCCCCAACCACGCCCCCACCCCTACGCCCCCACCTCCCGAAATCGGAGGTCTCAAGGTTGGCAAGTATGGGGTTAGGTTAGGTTGATATCAGCACTTCAGTCATCAACAATTGCATCATCAGAGAAATGGACATTGAAACAGTGTAGGTCTGACTTGGTAGGATATGTACAGCGAGCAGTGAACATGTCTGCATTGTTTATACTGTACGTGAACGCATCGACTAATGTTTATGTGTGTGTGTATTGAATTGATTCATAAGGACAACGCATATTGATCAACATTAGAGCAAAAGCATCAGAGTTAGCTATAATAGCGCAATGTCATCTGTAGTTGCAAGGCAGGGTCCATAAAACACATATTTACAATACATATATTGCATACTAACCTACAATAACAATTAGCAAGAAAACAAGTCAATATAAGGTGATCAACTAAAGATGCACATTACACATGTGCACTGGACTGGTTTAACTACTTTAACTACTGTTTTAGTGGTTTTTGGATGGTTGGGTAGCTGACACAGTTACAACCATTTGACTGAAGTGTGTCCTACATGCCTGGATGTTACAACCGCCCCTGGTCAGCGCTCTCGTATTGACTCTGTTGTTGTTTTTTCTGTAAACAAACTTTTAATGGGGAGGGCGTGGCTCGGTTGGTACAGCGGCCGTGCCAGCAACCTTAGGGTTCCTGGTTCGATCCTAGTCCGTTGTGTCTTAGAGCAAGACACTTCACCCTTGCTCCTGATGGGGCGGTATAGCTCGGTTGGTACAGTGGCCGGGCCAGCAACTTGAGGGTTCCAGGTTCGATCCCCCCTTCAGCCATCCTAGTCACTGCCGTTGTGTCCTTGGGCAAGACACTTTACCCACCTGCTGTCAGTGCCACCCACACTGGTTTAAATGTAACTTAGATATTGGGTTTTAACTTTGTAAAAGCGCTTCGAGTCACTAGAGAAAATCACTATATAAATATAATTCACTTCACAATTCACTTCACTGATGGGTCGTGGTTAGTGCCTTGCATGGCAGCTCCCGCCATCAGTGTGTGAATGTGCGTGTGAATGGCTGAATGTGGAAATAGTGTCAAAGCCATCAGTGTGTGGATGTGTGTGTGAATGGATGAATGTGGAAATAGTGTCAAAGCCATCATTGTGTGAATGTGTGAGTGAATGGGTAAATGTGGAAATAGTGGCAAAGCCATCAGTGTGTGAGTGTGGAAATAGTGTCAAAGTCATCAGTGTGTGAATGTGTGTGTGAATGGGGGAATGTGGAAATAGTGTCAAAGCCATCAGTGTGTGAATTTGTGTGTGAATGGGTGAATGTGGATATAGTGTCAAAGCCATCAGTGTGTGAATGTGTGTGTGAATGGGTGAATGTGGAAATAGTGTCAAAGCCATCAGTGTGTGAATGTGTGTGTGAATGTGTGAATGTGGAAATAGTGTCAAAGCCATCAGTGTGTGAATGGGTGAATATGGAAATAGTGTCAAAGCCATCAGTGTGTGAATGTGGAAATAGTGTCAAAGCCATCAGTGTGTGAATGTGTGTGTGAATGGGTGAATGTGGAAATAGTGTCAAAGCCATCCATGTGTGAATTTGTGTGTGAATGGGTGAATGTGGAAATAGTGTCAAAGCCATCAGTGTGTGAATTTGTGTGTGAATAAGGAAATAGTGTCAAAGCCATCAGTGTGTGAATGTGTGTGTGAATGGGTGAATGTGGAAATAGTGTCAAAGCCGTCAGTGTGTGAATGTGTGTGAATGGGTGAATGTGGAAATAGCGTCAAAGCCATCCATGTGGGAATTTGTGTGTGAATGGGTGAATGTGGATATATTGTTTCAAAGCCATCAGTGTGTGAATGTGTGTGTGAATGGGTGAATGTGGAAATAGTGTCAAAGCCATCAGTGTGTGAATGTGTGTGTGAATGGGTGAATGCGGAAATAGTGTCAAAGCCATCTATGTGTGAATTTGTGTGTGAATGGGTGAATGTGGATATAGTGTCAAAGCCATCAGTGTGTGAATGGGTGAATGTGGAAATAGTGTCAAAGCCATCAGTGTGTGAATGTGTGTGTGAATGGGTGAATGTGGAAACAGTGTCAAAGCCATCATTGTGTGAATGTGTGTGTGAATGGGTGAATGTGGAAATAGTGTCAAAGCCATCAGTGTGTGAATGTGTGTGTGAATGTGTGAATGTGGAAATAGTGTCAAAGCCATCAGTGTGTGAATGGGTGAATATGGAAATAGTGTCAAAGCCATCAGTGTGTGAATAGGTGAATGTGAAAATAGTGCCAAAGCAATCAGTGTGTGAATGTGGAAATACTGTCAAAGCATCAGTGTGTGAATGGGTGAATGTGAAAATAATGTCAAATCCATCAGTGTGTGAAAGTGTGTGTGAATGGGTGAATGTGTAAAGTGTCAAAGCGCTTTGAGTACCTTGAACGTAGAAAAGCGCTATACAAGTAAAAACCATTTACCATTTAACATTTTTAATGGCATTTGGGAAATGTCTTTCAAAACCTTGAAAACAAAAACATACATCCAAATATATCTGACAGTTATCAAAGTGTAAAACATTATACTTACTAAGAATATTACAATAATGATAGTTAAGAGGCTTTCGGGCAAAAATTGTAAATGTATTTTTAAAGAGAGACTTGATGGGTTTTTGGGTGCTCTGACTTGTATGGGACCAACTTGTATAGCAGTCATTTATACAAGTCCAAATCTTAGTGTTCAAATACACTTTTGCTGCTTCCAAAGTCAGAAAGGTTTCTTTTATAATTAAAAATTGATGAGTTAAATTTGGAGATTGTTTATTTTTTTAACATGATGCTTAAAAGTTAGGTTTGAATGGAAGACTACACTCAGATACTTTAAATAGTCCTCCACATGCAAACATTTATCATGGATTAAATCAGATGGTTGTGGGTCTTCAGATGCCTGTCATGAAAAACATACCATTGTTGTTTTTTTTGTAATGTGAATGGACAGACAGATATTCATGTGTGTATGTGAATGGACAGAAAAATATGTATATGAATGGATGGACAGATATGCATTTGTGTATGCAAAAGGACAGACAGATATTTATATAAATGGGCAGACAGATGTTTATGTGTGTACGAGAACTGAAGCACACCCGTCTGTCTATTTGTGTTGACCCTGCGATGAGGTGGCGACCTGTCCAGGGTGTACCCTTTTACAAGTGATCCCCTCCCAGAGAGTCTGCTGGGAAACATGGCGGGGTTCATAAAGGAAACAATCCACTCATAGTGGTGTTTTCAATTGTATGTGCCAGAAAAAAGAGACGATATTTTGCAGCAGTTAATATGGATGAACTCTAATATTGTAATAGATGGAAAGCCTTTCTTTTGGAAAAATATGTTTGAAAGAGGAATCATTTTTGTCAATGATATTATCAATGAGAATGGTAGAATTATGAAGTATGATGAATTTAGAGCTATGTATGGTGATGCTTGCTCAAGCTTTTCATTTTATCAACTAACTGGAGTAATTGGGAAAAGATGGAAACAAATAATTAATTATGGAACTACTAAATTAAGGTTTGTAAACCTCTAATAAGAAATTCTAGTTGGCAATAAGGAACTAAAATAAATACAAAAATATATCATTTGTATTTAATAAAGACATCTTTGAAGGCTGCCTCATACAACACAAATGGAAAATGGGAGGACTTTTTTGACTGCCCGTTGCCATGGGATGCCATATTCAAACTAATCTATAAAACCACTATCGATGTGCAAAATCGTTATTTTCAAATTAAAATTATTTATAACTTCTTACCCACAGGGAAAATGTTAAAATTATGGAATATGACAGAGTCAGATGATTGCCGATTTTGTTTTCAGGAGCCTGAATCCACCCTGCATTTGTTTTGGTATTGTCATATTGTGTCTTTGTTTTGGGTGGAAGTTGAAAAAATGTGTTTAAGGATTGGTTTGTTTATGAAGCTTAATGAGGTTTCTGTTATTTTAGGAGAGTTCATTGACAATCATGATTTAGTCAATTTAATTATAGTACTCTGTAAAATGTTTATTTTTAAGGCCAAAAACAGATATTCACTTAGTATTACTTTCTTTAAAACATTTATTCAGTATTTTCTAACTTTAGAAAGTTTCATGGTTGAAAACGATAATGATGCCAAAAAACATTAACAAAAAGATGAGAAGTCCTCAAAGGCTTATTTTGAAAGTATAATTATGTTTATAGATTATATGATATATGTTGTTGTGTTCCCTAATTTGAGTGACCTGGACATAATCTGGACTGTACATAAATGCTTACTTTGAAAATGTAATTTTGTTTATAAATTATATGCAATCTGTTGTGTTCCCTAATTTTTTTCTGTGTACATGAATGAAGGTGTGTGTTGCTGAGTCCGACTTGGACATTATCTGGACTGGGCCTGGTTTAAAAAACCCTTTAAACAAATCTAATTTCATTGACAAACTGGTCTGTTGAAGATAAGGCCCTTTTTTAAAAAATAAAATAAAACAAGATAAATAAATAAAAAACATTTTTTGGATAAAAAAGAAAGTAAAACAATATAAAAATAATTACCTAAAAAATAGTAATTAATGAAAATGTTAGTGGACCAGCAGCCTATACAATCATGTGTGCTTCAGGGACTGTGTCCCTTGCAGATGTGTTGTCTATGTTGTGGGAACCAGAATATTGGTAGCAGAAAGAAATAACCCCTTTTGTGTGAGTGGGTGTGGATGAGTGTGCATGGGGGAGGTTGTTTGGGTTGATGCACTGATTGAAAGTGTATCTTGTGTTTTTTCTATGTAGATTTAATTTAAAAAAATAAATTTTTTATTTTATTTTATTTATTTTTTTAATTTTTATTTTTTTTAGAACAGGCCCGCGGGCGACTCATCTGGTCCTTACGGGCGACCTGGTGCCCGCGGGCACCGCGTTGGTGACCCCTGGTATAGACAATTGTTTATGTGTGTATGTGAATGGACAGACAAATGTTAATGTGTGTATGTGGATGGACAGGCATATGTTTATGTCTGTATGTGAATGTACTGTATAGACAGATGTTTATGTGTGTATGTGAAAGGACAGACAGATGTTCATATGAATGGACAGGTAGATATTCATGTGTGCAAGTAAATGGACGGACATATGTTATGTGTGTATGTGAAAGAACAAACATACGTTTATATGAATGGACGGACAGATATTTATATGAATGGACAGATATATATGAGGGGCCGTTAGGGACATTATTCAGAATTACCTCTTACATACATTACTGAAATGCTCTCACATAAACAACTGAAATCTTTTTCTTTTATACACATTACTGAAACACTCTTATAAACACTACTGAAATGCTCTTACATACACTACTGAAATGCTCTCACATAAACAACTGAAATATTTTTCTCTCACACACCCTACTGAAACACTCTTATAAACACTACTGAAATGCTCTTACATATACTACTGAAACACTCTTATAAACACTACTGAAACACTCTTATAAACACTACTGAAATACTCTTACATACACTACTGAAACACTCTTATAAACACTACTGAAATACTCTTACATACACTACTGAAACACTCTTACATACACTACTGAAACACTCTTATAAACACTACTGAAATACTCTTACATACACTACTGAAACACTCTTACATACACTACTGAAACACTCTTATGAACACTGCTGAAATACTCTTACATACACTACTGAAACACTCTTATAAACACTACTGAAACACTCTTATAAACACTACTGAAACATTCTTACATACACTACTGAAACACTCTTATAAACACTACTGAAACATTCTTACATACACTACTGAAATGTTTTTGTCTCACGCACACACACACACCTGGAATTATTTTTCACTAGTATGTATAAACGGATTTCACCTGTGTGTGTGTGTGCTTTTTACACGTGTGTGTAAGGGACCACAATTTCAGTAGTATGTGTGCAAAGATTTCAGTTATGTGAAAATGTCTATTCCATAGTTGCCATCATTTTCAAGTGGGTTCACTTGTTGAAAAATGTTCATTGTTGTCTCATTAATGTTTACATCTATGTCTGGAATTACACACCGACAAGTATTGAAAGGATATGAATAATGAGACATAAGGAACCTTTCTGAGCCAAAAAAGGTTGTTTTCAACACACTGTTGAAAATAATATTCACAATGTTTCTATGTGAAATTTATTGAGTATTCCAATTAATATATTTGTGTGCAGAGAAGTTCCATGAATCCAGAGGTTGTTTATCCCGTCCTTGTTGAAATGGTCATGCAGCTGTGTGGTGACTCTGAAATAAGAATGTAACAATCAGATCACATGAAAACAGCTAAGACAATATAAGTCATACAGGGAAATGCATTTGTAGACAATATGATTTGCCTGAGCGGCTAGGGAACACCAAAAAATGGATTATATTAGAAAAGACAGATTGAAAATAATAATACAAAAAAATTGTTTTTCCCAGCGGGCCGGATGTTGGACTTTGGAGGGCCGTAACCGGCCCGCGGGCCGTAGTTTGGGGACCCCTTATCTAGTCGATGATAAGCGCTAAATAAATGCAATCCATTATCATTAGTATATGATTAGCTACTGACGTAACACGACGTGACTCACATTTCGACATGTTACCATTGTAGCTCACTACAATGCCATGTTGTCTTACATTTCGTGTGATTCAACAATCATTTAGAAATAAATAATGTCTAATTACCTTTTCCTCCTTTTGCCCCGATGTCCATGAACTGAAACGTTGCATGTGTGCGGTGCAAACTCGCAATGGAACGAGTGCTCCAGGCTGCGGCTGTCGGGAGGAGAAAGGCACCGCTGTGTGGCCGCTCAGGTGCCGCGTCCTGCGGGGGAGACCCATGGCGGCAGTCCGACCCTTGTTGCATTGAAAGTGTTATGTTCAAATAACAGACACAACAGCCTCGCTCAACTTCACAACAGCACTCTCCTTTATTTCCGTAACTTCCTCAAAAGGCCCAGCCCAACTACGGTGGCTTCAAGGTATCAAAAGGCACAACGTAAATAGCCTGAGTAAGACAGTAGAACACATTACCAATAGGCATTCAAGTATAAGAACAGTATTTAAGATTAACTTGAATGAACACAACGTTTCCCCTCCTCTCTTAAAACTTCAAGTATGGAAGGTGGCCACAAAGTCCTGAAAACGCTCAGGGCGTGCACGGGCCCTAACAGGCCGAGGCTCAGGAGCAAGGGGGACCGGCAGTGGGGCCGGTGCTGGAGCAGGGCACTGCGCGACCGGCACAGCCTGGGCGAGGGGTGCTGCCACTGGATCGGGCACCGGAGGGCGTGGCCCCAATGCGGGAATGTTCGGTGCCACCCCTGTGACGTGAGGCTGGTGAGGAGGGGCAGGTACCTTGCGCAGGCAGCTAGCGTGCCAACGGGATCCATCGGTTAACTGAAATGAAGCTGGGCCCAGCTGGCGGCTGACCTGGTATGGAGCAGACCAGAATGTTGACAGTTTGTTGGCGCGGTGGGGCCGGCGCGCTCTGACCCAGTCCGACACTCTGACAGCTGGCCATTTAGCCCTGTGCTTCTGATCGAACCTTTGCTTCATGGAAGTTTGTTGTCCCTTGACGCGAGACTTGACTGCTGCTGAGCATGGTCGCGGGCTCGCGGCCATCGGTGGGCGGAGTCTCGACAGGGGAAGCACAAACTCTCGACCCACCATGAGGCTGGCAGGAGAGACCCCTGTTGTAGAGTGGACAGTCGCCCTGTAGTGGAGGAGGGTCTGATTCAGTGCAGCCTCCAGCGAGTATCCCTCGGACATGTGAGCACGCAGTCCATTCTTCAGTGATTGGTTGTACCTTTCCACCCCCCCGTTTGCCTGGGGGTGGTAGACGGAGGTTCTGATGTGAGTAACACCCTTGCTGGCAAGGTAGGCGGCGAACTCCGAGGACAGGAACTGAGGACCGTTGTCCGTGGTGATGGCTCGGGGTAAACCCCAACGGGAAAACAGGCGGTCCAGGAAGGTGACGACGGCAGCAGAGGTGACCGTTCCCATGGGAGCCACCTCAGGCCACTTGGAATGCAGGTCGTAGACCACCACAAGAAACCTCTGGTGGTGTGGCACATTATGCAGCTCACCACAGATATCAAGCTGGAGATGGTCCCACGGTTTAGTTGGCCAGTCCAGGGGCTGGAGTGGAGGCGAAGCGGGTGGCCCAGTCTTCCCACTGGTGAGGCACGCTGCACAGGAGCGGATGAGTCCCTCCAGGTCTCGATCGATGGCGGGCCACCACACTGTGTCACGGCACCTTTGCTTGGCTTTGACTATGCCAAGGTGACCCTGGTGTGCCATCTGTAAGACACACCCTCTGAGGGCTACTGGGATAACAGCGCAGTGTCCCCGGGCGATGCAGGCCTCACCCCAGCATGACAGTTCGTTCTTCACACGGGAATACGGCTCTAGCTCAGGTGGGACACGGGAAGGCCAACCGTGTCTGATGTAGTCACGCAGCATGGTGAAGACAGGCTCGGCTGCTGAGGCCGTCTCCAAATCACGAAGGGAGACAGTGTCCTTCAATGGTGAGTGGACCAGGTGGACCACGTCTTCTTCGTCCTCCGGGGAGACAGCGGGGCCCTGGGTGGTGGCAGGACGGGACAGGTAGTCTGCCACCACGTTATTCCTGCCAGGGGTGAATTGTAGCTGAAAGTCATACTGCTGCAGACGGTCTGACCATCTGTGAAGACGGAGGGGCCTGTGCCCCACACCAGAGGTAGACATCAGGGTCGTCAGGGCCTGGTGGTCCGTCCGTAAAGTAAAGGACCTTCCGTATAAGTAGAGATGCCAACGCTCACATGCCCATATACAGGCGAGTGCCTCCCGTTCGCCCACTGAATATTTCTGCTCAGTGGGGCTGAGCGCCCGAGAGGCAAACGCTACCGGTCTCTCTACGCCATCATGGATCTGTGACAGAACGGCACCTAGAGCCACTGCGGAAGCATCACAGGTCACGAATGTGGGGCTGTCCAGTTGGAAGTGCGCCAGGATCGGAGACGTGGTGAGGAGCCGCTTCAACTCGTCGAAACCAACCTGGCACTTGGGAGTCCAAGACCATGGTGTCTCCTGCCTGAGCAGCATCCTGAGCGGGGCCGTAATGGAGGAGTACTGAGGCAGGAACCGCATGTAGTAGGCTGTCATCCCCAAAAATGATGCCACCTGGGAGGCCGTCGCAGGAGTGGGGACGTCGATGATGGCATCCACGTTCGACTGGAGAGGCGAGATGCCGTCGGCGGAGACACGGAACCCAACAAAGTCTATGGCGGGTGCAGCGAAAACACACTTCTCTGTGTTCAGCGTGGCATGGTGGCGCTTGAGTGCGGTGAAAACCTGTTCCAGGCGGGCATCGTGTGTGGCAGCATCTGGCCCATGCACCACAATATCATCCAGATACGCCACAGTCCCAGTGCAGCTAGCGAGGATTGTGGACATGATTTTCTGGAAACAACTCGGCGCTGAATTGAGCCCAAAAGGCATCCTCGTGTAGCGGTACAGGCCAGTGTGGGTGATAAACGCTGTCAAGTCCCTACTCTCCTTATGTAAAGGGACTTGTAAATAGCCCTGGCGCAAGTCCAATTTACTGAAAACTCGGGAGCCGTGGAAGTGTGTAGTGAGTTCCTCCGTCGTAGGAAGAGGATATTTGTCAGGCACCACTGCCTTGTTCACTTGGCGGAGGTCGACGCAGACTCTCAGTCCGCCCGACTTCTTCTTGGCGATGACAATGTTGGACACCCATGGGGAAGCGTCGATGGGCTCTATGATTCCACCAGCCTGGAGGCGTTGAAGCTCCTGCGTAACGCCGTCCCGCAAAGCCAGGGGAACACGGCGAAGGGGCTGGACCACGGGAGGCACGCTGTGGTCCAGGAGTGGCATGGCGTAGTGGGTAGAGCACCCGTGTCAGAAACCCGAGGGTTGCAGGTTCGCTCCCCGCCTCTTACCATGCCGTTGTGTCCTTGGGCAGGACACTTCACCCTTGCCCCCGGTGCCACTCACACCGGTGAATGAATGTTGAATGAATGATAGGTGGTGGTCGGAGGGGCCGTAGGCGCAAATTGGCAGCCACGCTTCCGTCAGTCTACCCCAGGGCAGCTGTGGCTACGAAAGTAGCTTACCACCACCAGGTGTGAATAAATGATGGGTTTTTAACATGTAAAGCGACTTTGGGTACTTAGAAAAGCGCTATATAAATCCCAGGTATTATTATTATTATTATTGTGTGTAATTGAGCTGAGGCAGCCCAGGCCGTTAAACAGCTCCGGCTGGTCGTGTTGCCTCGGAGACGCTACGTGTAGAATCCGCATACCGCTGTTGTCCTGCAGGGTAAAACCCAGGCTAGTGAAGAGGTCGAGGCCCATGATGTTCTCTCCGCGGCGCGTGATGTGGAACGGGAAACGGTCCACAGCTGTAGAGGTGTAGCGAACCGGGAGGTAGAGAAGGCCGACGACATCGATTTTGCTGCGGCCGTAGCCACAGAGGGCAGTGGACGGGGGCTGTAGCTGTCTGTTCGGGAAGAGCAGGTTGCAGGTGTCGACATTCAGTAGTGACACTTTGGCCCCAGTGTCGAGGAGGAGAGGGATACAGCAGTCATCCAGGTAAACAGGGCACCTCGAGAAAGTCGCTGAGTGGGGGCCTACAGTGCGCACAGGCACCGCCGGGTCATGTGACTGTGCATCAGGGTAATCGGCCGGAGCGGACCGGCACCACCTGGCAAAGTGGTTAGGCTTCTGACAACGGCGACAAGTTTGGCCCCTAGCAGGGCAGTCCTGGGCCCTTGTTGCATGGCGGTTGGAGCCACAATTCCCACACCGTCTCTGTTGACGTGTTGGCTGGGGACGCGCTACCTGTATAGCAGCATCAGGGTCTGAGGTTGATAGCTGTTGCACTGACTGTTCAATAACAGGGGTAGGCCTATGAGGCTTATTTTCCGCAATTTTGGCCGCACATTCAGTAGCCGATTCCACTTGTATTGCGATTATTAGTGCGTCATCAAGTGTCAAAGTTGCATCCTTGAGTAACAACTCCTCCTGCACTCTGGGATTAGACGTTTTCTCAATGAGCTGGTCTCGAATGAGTTCATCAGTGAGGTTGCCGAAATTACAGTTCTGTGATAGGGCTCTTAAATCTGCTACATACTGCCTGGCAGACTCACCCGGGCGCTGACATCTTCGTCTGAACTCCAACCGGCGGAGTAGGATATTCTGTGATTTTACAAAATGTCCGCTCAAAGCTGTTATGACTGCATCATAAGTGTCCAGCGTACCGCTGAGAGAATTGAAAATTCTGTTCCCCTCCGCTCCAAGCAGGTGTAGGAGAATGGCGCGCTTCCTCGCGCTAGTGGCATTGTCCAAACCTGTGGCCAAAAGATACGTCTCAAAAGACGATTTCCACTGATTCCAGGGAATGACAGGATCGCCCGGGAAGGGTAGAAACGGGTCCGGAGGTGGCAGGGAGAATATAGGTGTGTCAGCCATCCTCGTTCGCCAAAATGTTATGTTCAAATAACAGACACAACAGCCTCGCTCAACTTCACAACAGCACTCTCCTTTATTTCCGTAACTTCCTCAAAAGGCCCAGCCCAACTACGGTGGCTTCAAGGTATCAAAAGGCACAACGTAAATAGCCTGAGTAAGACAGTAGAACACATTACCAATAGGCATTCAAGTATAAGAACAGTATTTAAGATTAACTTGAATGAACACAACAGAAAGTGTTCTTATATTCTCCGCTGAAGCCCTCAAATTATGAAGTGGAGCTCCCGCCTCGGTTAAGCTGCTTGTCGGCAGACATTTTGGCCACAACTTGGCTTTAAAAAAAAATGAAAATAAACTTGTCTGAAAAGGGGCGGGGATTATACCGGAACCGGAATGCAACATCGCTCACACACACTAGTAAGATGCTCTTACACATAGTGGTAAAATGCTCGTATACACAATGGTAAGATGCGCTCATACACATAACTGAAATCTTTGCACACATACTACTGAAATTGTTGTCCCTTACACACACGTGTAAAAAGCACACACACACACAGGTGAACTCCGTTTATACATACTAGTGAAAAATAATTCCAGGTGTGTGTGTGTGTGTGTGTGTGTGTGTGTGTGTGTGTGTGTGTGTGTGTGTGTGTGTGTGTGTGTGTGTGTGTGTGTGTGTGTGTGTGTGTGTGTGTGTGTGTGTGTGTGTGTGTGTGTGTGTGTGTGTGTGTGTGTGCGTGAGACAAAAACATTTCAGTAGTGTTTATAAGAGTGTTCCAGTAGTGTATGTAAGAGTGTTTCAGTAGTGTTTATAAGAGTGTTTCAGTAGTGTTTATAAGAGTGTTTCAGTAGTGTTTATAAGAGTGTTTCAGTAGTGTTTATAAGAGTGTTTCAGTAGTGTTTATAAGAGTGTTTCAGTAGTGTATGTAAGAGTATTTCAGTAGTGTTTATAAGAGTGTTTCAGTAGTGTATGTAAGAGTGTTTCAGTAGTGTATGTAAGAGTGTTTCAGTAGTGTATGTAAGAGTATTTCAGTAGTGTTTATAAGAGTGTTTCAGTAGTGTTTATAAGAGTGTTTCAGTAGTGTTTATAAGAGTGTTTCAGTAGTGTATGTAAGAGTATTTCAGTAGTGTTTATAAGAGTGTTTCAGTAGTGTATGTAAGAGTGTTTCAGTAGTGTATGTAAGAGTGTTTCAGTAGTGTATGTAAGAGTATTTCAGTAGTGTTTATAAGAGTGTTTCAGTAGTGTTTATAAGAGTGTTTCAGTAGTGTATGTAAGAGTATTTCAGTAGTGTTTATAAGAGTGTTTCAGTAGTGTTTATACGAGTGTTTCAGTAGTATATGTAAGAGCATTTCAGTAGTGTTTATAAGAGTGTTTCAGTAGGGTGTGTGAGAGAAAAATATTTCAGTTGTTTATGTGAGAGCATTTCAGTAGTGTATGTAAGAGCATTTCAGTAGTGTTTATAAGAGTGTTTCAGTAGTGTGTATAAAAGAAAAAGATTTCAGTTGTTTATGTGAGAGCATTTCAGTAGTGTTTGTAAGAGGTAATTCTGAATAATGTCCCTAACGGCCCCTCATAGATATACACTATATTGCCAAAAGTATTTGGCCACCTGCCTTGACTCACATATGAACTTGAAGTGCCATCCCATTCCTAACCCATAGGGTTCAATAAGATGTCGGTCCGCCTTTTGCAGCTATTACAGCTTCAACTCTTCTGGGAAGGCTGTCCACAAGGTTGCGGAGTGTGTTTATAGGAATTTTCCACCATTCTTCCAAAAACGCATTGGTGAGGTCACACACTGATGTTGGTGGAGAAGGCCTGACTCTCAGTCTCCGTTCTAATTCATCCCAAAGGTGTTCTATCGGGTTCAGGTCAGGACTCTGCCCAGGCCAGAGAGTTCATCCACACCAGACTCTGTCATCCATGTCTTTATTGACCTTGCTTTGTGCACTGGTGCACAGTCATGTTGGAAGAGGAAGGGGCCCACTCCAAACTGTTCCCACAAGGTGAGGAGAATGGAATTGCTCCTGAGAGCAGCCCATTCTACCACTTGTTGGTTGAGTTGCTGTTGTTCCCAAACTCTTCACTTTTCTTATAATAAAGCCCACAGTTGACTTTGGAATATTTAGGAGCGAGCAAATTTTACGACTGGATTTGTTGCACAGGTGGCATCCTATGACAGTTCCACGCTGGAAGTCACTGAGCTCTTGAGAGCGGCCCATTCTTTCACAAATGTTTGTAGAAACAGTCTCCATGCCCAAGTGCTTGATTTTATACATCTGTGGCCGGGCCAAGTGATTAGGACACCTGATTCTCATCATTTGGATGGTTGGCCAAATATTTTTGGCCGTATAGTGTATATATATATATATATTCATGTCTGCATGTAAATGGACAGACGGTTGTTAATGTCTGCATGTGAATGGACAGACGGTTGTTAATGTCTGCATGTGAATGGACAGACGGTTGTTAATGTCTGCATGTGAATGGACAGACAGGTGATGCAGGACACTGTACTTGGACCAAGCGGTGAAGAAGTTTGCCGCGGCGCCTCCTTCTGGTGTTTATTGCTGAAGTCGTGCCTTGGATGTGACGCATCATTAAAGACGTTGTACGCCGGTTTTGTTCTTTTTTTTTTACTCTGATGTTTCTTCTTTTTTTAATACAAATTTCTATCTGTGTCTGCGCCTCTCCGGAGAGACGCCACCGCTCCACTTACCAGGAAATACTTTCTAGATATGCAAA
The DNA here is from genome assembly GCF_033978785.1 of Entelurus aequoreus. Classification (NCBI taxonomy): domain Eukaryota; kingdom Metazoa; phylum Chordata; class Actinopteri; order Syngnathiformes; family Syngnathidae; genus Entelurus; species Entelurus aequoreus. The sequence goes on from NC_084734.1 coordinate 40,733,902, forward strand.
TGTGCCGTCACGGGAGGCGAGTGTGCGTGCGGCGAGATACGCGTGGCCGGGTGTCTTGTAGCGCCGGCAAGAAGAAGAAGAAGAAAGTGGGATGACTTAAGTCATTGATTGCAGCACATGTTGAAGGTGTGTGGGTGTGTCTTTGTGTGTCTGCTCCCGCACCTACGTGTACGTGTCAGCGTGCGCTGGCAGCTATGTGCGCAGTAATTCTTTTTAACTTTTCCACCACCCAAAAAAAGCAGAGTGCCGCACGAGCCGGCAGACGTTTGCTCAAGTTAGCACCGGGGCTGCGAAGCTAGCCTGCCTTTCAGCGCCTTACCCGCTAATTAACACGATATATCCCCCCTGTCTGATGTGCGCCAGCCAGGCGCTGATAGTGTGACAGCCTTTATCTTTCGGGTCTCCACCGCTTGCTTGCTTGGCACCCTTCACACTCAAATCTGCTACTTCTCCCCACGTTATTTGCACCATTGCCACTAAATAGATGAAAGATGTTAATTAGTGTAAGAGGGACTGCTAGCTACAATTTCTCTTTGGGCAGCGCCAGTAAGCCGCATGTCGCTTTGAGCGAAGCTATGCTAATCAGCTGCAAGCCCGGCTGTTTTGTATTGGATCTTCTTATCTGTCCATTGCATGAAAAAGAAAAACACTGCTACCTTTTCCCACAGTCACACTTTGACTGGGGAAGAGGAAGTTTCATCAAACTGATTTTTTTTTAAACTTTTGGACAAGTGTGGAGTAGGGTTGTACAGTATACCGGTATTAGTAGAGTACAGCGATACTAATGAATCATATTCGGTACTATACCGCCTCTGAAAAGTACCGGTCCCCCCCCCCCCCCCCCGTCGTCGTCACGTCGTGTCATTGCTGGTTAACGAGCAGACGAGCATGTTCGGCGGCACACAATCACAGAGTACTAACAAGCAGACACAGTGTGTAGACAGAAAAGGGAGAACGGACGCATTTTGACCTGAAAAACTAACGATAAAGGTGAAGTTATAACACTGAAACACCCACCGGAAGAGGTGCTTAAAGACATGGCTAGCTAGCTAGCGGCTAACGTCCATTCGCAGTCGGCAGTGTTTTAGCTACTTCTAAATCACTAATCCTAATCTCCATGGTGACAAATAAAGTACGTTTCTTACAAGTATCATCCCTGCAGGACGAGGAATAGCTAAACATGCTTCACTACACATCGTAGCTCACCGGCATCATAATGGAAACAAACGCCATTCGTGGATCTACACCTAACATCCACTGTAATGATATCAAGTGCTGGTGCGTATCTCGTCGATACTACTATGATTACATCAATATTTTGTTGGCATCATAACATCTTCTTTTGTTTTTTTGAAAATGTATATTATGTTTATAAACTGCGATGAGGTGGCGACTTATCCAGGGTGTACCCCGCGTTCCGCCCGAATGCAGCTGAGATAGGCTCCAGCACCCCCGCGACCTCGAAAGGGACAAGCGGTAGAAAATGGATGGATGGATACATGTTTATAAACTCATGAAATTTGTCCCTGGACACATGAAGACTTTGAATATGACCAATGTATGATCCTGTAATGACTTGGTATCCAAATTTGTGGTATCATCCAAAACTAATGTAAATCAAACATCAAAAGAATAAGTGATTATTCAATTTTAACAGAAGTGTAGATAGAACATGTTCAAAGAGAAAGTAAGCGGATATTAACAGTAAATGAACAAGTAGATTAATAATTCATTTTCTACCACTTGTCCTTAAAGGCCTACTGAAATGATTTTTTTTTTATTTAAACGGGGATAGCAGATCCATTCTATGTGTCATACTTGATCATTTCGCGATATTGCCATATTTTTGCTGAAAGGATTTAGAAGAGAACATCAACGATAAAATTTTGGTCGCTGATAAAAAAGCCTTGCCTGTACCGGAAGTAGCGTGACGTCACAGGCTGAAGGGCTCCTCACATTTCCCCATTGTTTACACCAGCAGCGAGAGCGATTCGGACCGAGAAAGCGACGATTACCCCATTAATTTCAGCCAGGATGAAAGATTTGTGGATGAGGAACGTGAGAGTGAAGGACTAGAGTGCAGTGCAGGACGTATCTTTTTTCGCTCTGACCGTAACTTAGGTACAAGGGCTCATTGGATTCCACACTTTCTCATTTTTCTATTATGGATCACGGATTTGTATTTTAAACCACCTCGGATACTATATCCTCTTGAAAATGAGAATCGAGAACGCGAAATGGACATTCACAGTGACTTTTATCTCCACGACAATACATCGGCGAAGCACTTTAGCTACGGAGCTAACGTGATAGCATCGGGCTTAACTGCAGATAGAAACAAAAGAAAAAAAAACCCTGACTGGAAGGATAGACAGAAAATCAAAAATACTATTAAACCATGGACCTGTAACTACACGGTTAATGCTTTCCAGCCTGGCGAAGATTAACAATGCTGTTGCTAACGACGCCATTGAAGCTAACTAAACGGGACCTCGACAGAGCTATGCTAAAAACATTAGCGCTCCACCTACGCCAGCCAGCCCTCATCTGCTCATCAACACCCGCGCTCACCTGCGTTCCAGCGATCGACGGCGCGACGAAGGACTTCACCCGATCATAGATGCGGTCGGCGGCCCGGAGACGGAGGAAGTCAAGGTGAGGTCGGCGGCTAGCCCATCTGCTATCCATCTCAAAGTCCTCCTGGTTGTGTTGCTGCAGCCAGCCGCTAATACACCGATCCCACCTACAACTTTCTTCTTTGCAGTCTTCATTGTTCATTAAACAAATTGCAAAAGATTCACCAACACAGATGTCCAGAATACTGTGGACGCAAGTGCCGCTGTGACTGGTGCCACCATGAGGACTCTGTTGAAGGCAAAACAACAGCAAAAAGTCATAAACGTCATCATAAAGATCAAGTTGATTTCATTTCCAAAATGCATCGCAAAGTTACATTCAAGAAAATGTACGATTTATCATGTCTGAAAAGAAGAAGGAAAACACAGAGCTTATTTAATTTTATCCTTTCTTTGAATCTCAGCAATTTGTGAAGGACAATCCCACTGACTTGGAGCCATTTGCTTCTTATCGCAGTTCTGCTAGTTGTTGTTGTTTTGAGTTGAGTTTGTGTTTATTTCGAACATGCATACAATTACAACATGATACATCACAATTTCCAGTTTCTCTATTCACATACTTGCCAACCTTGAGACCTCCAAATTCGGGAGATTTGGTGGGGTGGGGTCGGGGTGCGCGGGTCCAGGGGGCGGGGTTAAGGGGGAGGAGTATATTTATATCTAGAATTCACTTAAATTCAAGTATTACTTATATATATATATATATATATATATATATATATATATATATATATATATATATATATATATATATATATATATATATATATATATATATATATATATATATATATATATATACATATATACACATATAAATGAGGTGGCGACTTGTCCAGGGTGTACCCCGCCTTCCGCCCGATTGCAGCTGAGATTCCCGAAGGGAATAAGCGGTAGAAAATGGATGGATGAATGGATATATATATATATATATATATATATATATATATATATATATATATATATATATATATATATATATATATATATATATATATATATATATATATATATATATATATATATATATATATATATATATATATATATATATATATATAAAATAAATACTTGACTTTCAGTGAATTCTAGCTATATATACATATGTATTTTATTATATATATATATATATATATATATATATATATATATATATATATATATATATATATATATATATATATATATATATATATATATATATATATATATATATATATATATATATATATATATATATATATATATACATATAAATAAAATAAATACTTGAATTTCAGTGTTCATTTATTTACACATACATACAAAACACTCCTCTCTACTCATTGTTGTATTTGAAAGTGCAATGCTTTGCAGCCAGTAGCACAGCCTTTGAAGGAGCATAGGTATGTGCAGTGTATATTCTGGGTTGGAGTCGATAACCAGGCGAGGTGATGAAGTTACGTCTCTTTACTTCATACTTCAGAACCGACTCCCACACTTGCCGTCAGGGTGTGCAATACAACGTAAACCGTTGGCCAACCAAAAAGTACTTTTTAAACCGTTGGCCAACCAAAAAGTTACTTTTTGGTTGGCCAACGGTTTACGTTGTATTGCACACCCTGACGGCAAGTGTGGGAGTCGGTTCTGAAGTATGAAGTAAAGAGCGGACGTGACGACAGGCTGTGCCTTAAGTCCGGCTGGAAATAGGGAGACATTCGGGAGAATGGTTGTCCCGGGAGATTTTCGGGAGAGGCACTGAAATTTGGGAGTCTCCCGGAAAATTTAGGAGGGTTGGCAAGTATGTCTATTCAACATGTTCGAAAAGGAGTAGGAAGAAGCAGAGCTTATTTAATCATACCCCTTTTCCTTTACATAGCAGTTGATAAAACTTTTGTTCACTTCCTGTTCTCAATTTATTCACAATATAATCCATAAGTAATAACAATAAAATAAATCAATAAATAAGACTTGCTGAAGTAAGTTACATTTCATATGGTGAGATGAGTAAGATTATCTTCAAAAAGAATGGATGGATGAGATAAAATCAGAATGTTTGTCATGGTTCTTCTTCTTTGTACTTTGTAAACACTTTTAAGTTTGAAGTTTCTTGAAGTGGATCATATTAGTACATTGTTTGATTTATTTGCTTAATCCATTCCATAATTTAATTCCACATACTGATATACTGAAGGTCTTAAGTGTTGTACACGCGTACAGATGTTTTAAATAAAATGTTTCTCTAAGATTATATTTCTCCTCTTTTGTTGAGAAGAATTGTTGTATATTCTTGGGTAGCAGATTGTAGTTTGCTTAACATGTTTTGACTTTGTTATTAATAGAAAGTTGGTCCGTCACCGCCTTGTTATGTTTCTTTGATACTCAGTCTTGTATAACACTTTAAATTGTGTTCAAAGTGTACAAACCTCTACTAAAATATGGACTTTTGTCGAGGCTGGAACCCATTATTTATATTTACTTTGTTTGTTATGGAGAAATTTGCTTCACTATACAAACATTTATTTTTACAAAGCCTGTTCAAGAACCAATTAAGTTTGCAAATCAAGGTTCCATCATACTCACAATGTGTATTGGTCCATATCATGCAACTTTGTTTTGTTTTGAAAGGCACTGTCAAACGATTATTGTTTTAATCAGATTAATCACACTTTTGAATTTGGATAAATTATGATTAGCGTATTTTTCGGACCATTGGACACACCAGACTATAAGGGGCACTGCCGATGAGCGCATCTATTCAGGTCTATTTTATTATACAAAACGCGCCACTGATAATATGGCGTATTAAAGGGGTCATATTATGATTTTTTTGTTCTATTTAAAACACTTCCTTGTGGTCTACATCAGTGGTCACCAACCACCGGCCCGCAGCCCGGTACCGGTCCGCGGATCGATTGGTACCGGGCCGCACAAGAAATAAAAAAAATAAAATAATAATAATAATTGTTTTATTTATTTATTTATTTTTATTAAATCAACATGAAAAGCACAATATATACATTATATATCAATATAGATCAATACAGTCTGCAGGGATACAGTCCGTAAGCACACTTGATTGTATTTCTTTATGACAAAAACAATAAAAAAATAAATAAATAAAAAATACCATATCCCTCCTCCACCCCCCCACCCCCGGTCCGTGGGACAAATTTTCAAGTGCTGACCGGTCCGCAGCTACAAAAAGGTTGAGGACCACTGCTCTAGAGATGCAAGAGGACATGCAGTGATCCTCTGGGCCGCGTTTATGACGCCCTGTAATCTCTTTCTCTCTTCCACCGTGCAGCTAGAAAACCACACAGAGATGCCGTAGGTCAGTATTGACTCAACGGAGCAGCGATAGAAGGACAGGAGCAGGTTATCAGCCAGATCTATTTTCCTCAGCCTTCTCAGAAAATACAGTCTTTGCTGACCTTTTTTCTGGAGTGCAGTGGTGTTGCTTTTCCAGGTCATGTTGCTTGAGATGTTCACGCCCAGGAACTTGCACTCTGAGGCCCTTTCCACCTCCTCTCCCATAATGTAGATGGGCTGGATGGGCTCAGTGATTTTTTTCCTGAAATAAACAATCAGCTCCTTGGTCTTTGTGGGATTGAGAATGAGGTTGTTTTTTGCATAGTGGTCTGACAGTGCCTTCACCTCTTCTCCATAGGCAGTCCCATCCCCTTCTGTGATGAGCCCCACCACTGTAGTATCATCCGCATATTTGATGATGGAATTGCTAGGATGGATGGGAATACATTCATGGGTGTAAAGACTGAAAAGCAAGGGGTTCAAAACACAGCCCTGTGGGGCACCGGTGCTGACGCTGAGGGTTGAGGAAAGATGGTGTCTGACCTTCACTCTCTGAGGGCGGTTCGTTAGAAAGTCCTTAATCCAGTAGCAGATCTGTTGAGACAGTCCTAACTCCAGCAGCTTGGGATATCAGTCTGCTCGACAGAATGGTGTTAAAGGCAGTACTGAAGTCAATGAAGAGCAGCCTGACATAGCTCCTTGGCTTTTCCAGATGTGTAAGTGTGGAATGGAGTACTGTTACTATGGCATCCTCTGTAGATTGGTTTGCTCTATATGCAAACTGGTGAGGGTCGAGTGTAGGTTGTATGAAAGCGGTGATATGGCTTCGGACCAGTTTCTCAAAGCACTTCATGATGGTTGGTGTAAGAGCTACTGGCCGGTAGTCATTTGGGCTGCTGGCGTTTCCCTTCTTTGGCAGGGGGATTATTGTGGAGGACTTTAGGCAAGGTGGAATCACGCCCTGTGATAGGGACTGGTTTAATGTACTGCTAGGCTCTTAGGCTCTTCCTAACAGGTGCCTCAAAAAGGTTTTGCTTTTAAATGCTATCTTGATCATTCATTGCTGCAATATACATTACGCAAATTACCTTTATTTTATCTAAAGACCCGCCGGGGTGTATTTTTCAATGAAATTTGCCACTAATCAGCGTTACGTGAATAATCTGCATTTGTACGGGACTAATGTTTTTTGTTTTTTAGTGATTAATCACATGCGTTAACTCTTTGAATCTCAGTAAAACTAAAATAATGCTATTTGGTAACAGTCGAAGGGAAAGTCAAATATAAATACAAATAGACGGAGTAGACATTGAAAGGGTAAAAGAAAACACATTTTTGGGTGTAATAATAGATGATAAAATGAATTGGAAATATACAACATAAAGTAGCAAGAAACACGTCAATAATGAATAAAGAAAAATAGGTTCTGGACCAAAAATCACTTCATATTCTTTACTGCTCGCTAGTGTTACCATATCTGAGTTTATTGTGTAGAAATATAGGGAATTAACTACAAATGTGCGCTTTATTCACTAACAATGTTACAAAAAAAATCAATCAGAATAATACATAATGTTAGTTATAGAGAACATACAAACCCTTTATTTATTGAATCACAATTCTTGAAATTTAACGATTTGATGCATTTGCAAACAACTAAAATTATGTATAAAGCAAACTATAACCTGCTACCCAAGAATGTACAACCTTTCTTCTCAACAAAAGAGGAGAAATATAACCTTGGATGAAAATCTAATTTAAAACATTTGTATGCACGTACAACATTTAAAACCTTTAGCATATCTGTATGTGAAATTAAATTATGGAATGGATTAAGCAAGGAAATCAAACAAAGCACCAAAATGATTCAGTTCAAGAGACTGTTCAAACTACAAGTGTTTACAAAGAACACAGAACAAGAATTATGATGAACCCTTTTTTTTTTAGATAAAGATTATTTATGTATTTAATATTTGTTTACTTACTGTGTGGTATATTATTTATTTATTCACTGTTCTGTTACAGAGAACAAGGAAATGGGATTAATAAATTAACTCAGCTTCTTCGTACTCCTTTTCGGACGTGCTGTAATAAAACCACATAAATTGTGTGATGCATTACATTGTATCGTACGCATGTTCAAAATAAACTGAAACTGAACTGAACTGAACTGAAGTTTTATAAACCAAAGATGACTAACTTCAGTAACATGAGTGAGTTTTTAGCACAAAATTAGCAAATACACAAAAGACTGGTGCTAATAACCTAAGCACATTGCAGCGATTTAACAAAATAAACAAACTATATCAACAAATAATTTAATTAATAATAAATTAGATATACAATAATTTAATATAATACTGTAATTTACGCCTATAACTAAACTTAGCATATGTTGGCATACACTGGCTTGATCTTAGCTTCTTTTATGCACAAAATGGGCCCCGTAATTGTATTTCTTTTTTTCCTGAAGGAAAACGTTTGGACATTTGTGGTGGAGTCTGTGGTCGAGTTAATGTCCAAAATTGACAGAAACATTGTAGATTAAACAAAAATGCTATTTTGAACACAAAAAGTGCAATTAACCGGCGCCACCTCCCTCAAACTGTGCACGCCTTCCGCCATGACGCCACCCCGCACGGTCATGCTAGGACTCCAGATATGTCCGTCGTTTGCGTGTCGACACATCAGAGACCGCCTCTGGCGTGTGGTCCCTGCCTCCATGTGTTTGAAGCCCAAGTTTACTGCCACCATACAAGCCACCCAGACGCTCCGTGCCGGAGGGCCAGTCTGCAGTCTGACAGCTGTCATTTGCACAATTGATTACACTTTTTTTTTTAATATATATAATTGTTTCTACCTCGCAGCGCGCTGCCCCTAAAGAATGCGGAAGACAACAAGCAACAGCTGTTGATGGCGCTGGGGTAGTGGGACGGAAATATGATGTGTAGACTCTTCATTAGGTACACCTGCTCCAATACAAGAGCTTTAGCAACAATTCTGTGTTGATTAATTGGAAATAATCAATATGTTTATTTGTTTGCTTATACTTTCTGCATTAAGTGTTTCTGATATTTTCACCCACTCAATGTCCAATTACTTTTCAGTGGAAATTTGTTTTTGGTCTATTGCTCTTGTCAGCGATACATATTTTGAGAATAAAAATAACCATATTATGTAAAACACAGTTAAATGATACTGCAAATGTTGGCATTATATTTTATTAATATACTTTACTTGGTATTTGAGCTAAAACCAAGTAAATGCAGGGGCCAGTATTGCATATCACATTTTGCAATTAATGTATTGATCCAGTGAAACAATGCTAACAGCTACGGAGCTACCATGCTAGTTGCAACCGGCGAAGATACAATATGGTATTATTAGGGCCACACCTCCCTATACGTGGATCATGTGCTGTGCCGAGGGCCCCGCTATTCTTGTGTGAAATTAGCTCAGGTAAAATGTCAATTAATGAATGACAAACATATTCCTAGCCCCTTCCTGCTCTGTCGATGGGAACATAATTGTACATTTCCCCCAGACATAATCATTGTCTCCCATAACATGCATCAAATTACATTGGAGTTTGATTAAAAACGGATTAAAATGGTTTCACATAAATAAAAAAAGTGTTCAAAAAATAATTAACAGGTGGTGGGGGGCCTCAAAATTAAATTCTGCTTAGGGTCCCAATTTAGCCAGGGCACATTGATATATGTTGCTTCATTATATGTTTCCTGAAGTATAAATGTATATAAGTGCAAAATGTTAATGTGATATGCCAAATGCTAAAGCTACCACCTACAGTATAGTAGGAAAGGGATTCATAGGGCCCCATTCCTGGGTGGATCTCCCGAAAGAGGAATATTGATTAATCAGTTTGCTGAAAATGATGTAAAGCGCCACCTTACTTACAACTGACGTTGTGGTCAAAGTTGGAATTGCCACAAAACACATTTTAAGATATTCAACGCTCTACTTTAAAGTGGAAAGTGCAACACCCTAATGTGTCAGGTAAACGGTGACAAATGGGGTCCCAAAAATTCCCATCCTTAGTGCAAGATAGTGCTAAGTACAGAAAGTGTGGTTCTATAGTAATGTAAACCTTACCATGGAAATGAATTGTACAAACCCCTAAAACCAGTGAAGTTGGCACGTTGTATAAATCGTAAATACAAACAAAATACAATGATTTGCTAATCCTTTTCAACCAATATTCAATTGAATAGACTGCAAAGGCAAGGTACTTAACGTTGGAACTAGAAAACTTTACTTTTTGCAAATATTAGCTTATTTAGAATTTGATGCCTGCAACATGTTTAAAAAAAGCTGGCACAAGTGGAAAAAAAGACTGAGAAAGTTGAGGAATGCTCATCAAAGACTTATTTGAAACATCCTACAGGTGAACAGGCTAATTGGGAACAGGTGGGTGCCATGATTGGGTATAAAAGCAGCTTCCATTAAATGCTCAGTCATTCACAAACAAGGATGGGGCGAGTGTCACCACTTTGTGAACAAATGCGTGAGCAAATGGTCGAACAGTTTAAGAACAACATTTCTCAACGAGCTATTGCAAGGAATTTATGAATTTCACCATGCGGTCCATAATATCATCAAAAGGTTCAGAGAATCTGGAGAAATCATTGCACGTAAGCAGCATGCCCTTAACCTTGGATCCCTCAGGCGGTACTGCATCAAAAACCAAAATCAGTGTGTAAAGGATATCACCGCATGGGCTCAGGAACACTTAAAAAACCAACGGTCAGTAACTACAGTTGGTCGCTACATCTGTAAGTGCAAGTTAAAACTCTATTATGCAATGTGAAAGCCATTTATCAACAACACCCAGAAACACGCCGGCTTCGCTGGGCCCGAGCTTATCTAAGATGGACTGATGCAAAGTGTGAAAGTGTTCTGTGGTCTGACGAGTCCACATTTCAATTTTTTTTTGGAAAATGTGGATGTTGTGTCCTCCGGAACGAAGAGGAAAAGAACCATCGGATTGTTATAGGCACAAAGTTGAAAAGCCAGCATCTGTGATGGTATGGTGGTGTATTAGTGCCCAAGGCATGGGAAACTTACACATCTGTGAAGGCACCATTAATGGGGAAAGGTACATACAGGTTTTGAAGCAACATATGTTGCCATTCAAGCAACGTTATCATGGACGCCCCTGCTTATTTCAGCAAGACAATGCCAAGCCACGTGTTAGAACTGTGTGGCTTCATAGTAAAAGAGTGTGGGTACTAGACTGGCCTGCCTGTAGTCCAGACCTGTCTCCCATTGAAAATGTGTGGCACGTTATGAAGCCTAAAATACCACAACGGAGACCCTGGACTGTTGAACAACTTAAGCTGTACATCAAGCAAGAATGGGAAAGAATTCCACCTGAAAAGCTTCAAAAATGTGTCTCCTCAGTTCCCAAACGTTTACTGTGTATGTTAAAAGGAAAGGCCATGTAACACAGTGGTAAAAATGCCCCTGTGCCAACTTTTCTGCAATGTGTAGCTGCCATTAAATTCTAAGTTAATGATTATTTGCAAAGAAAAATTAAGTTTCTCAGTTTGATCAATAAATATCTTGTCTTTGCAGTCTATTCAATTGAATATACGTTGAAAAGGATTTTCAAATCATTTTATTCTGTTTTTATTTACAAATTACACAACGTGCCAACTTCATTAGTTTTGGGTTTTGTAGTTTAATAAAACAGCTGCTAAAGTTTGTTAGTTAAACAGAAAAAAGACTGCAAAATTGTATGATAATAATATTGATCATATTTATCAAATAGTGGAATAAAAAGATATTAGTATGATGATGATACTACTACGAATAATAATACAAATAATAACAATTATAAAAAAAAATAAAAAATATTACTGTCAACAACAGACATATTTTTGATCAAACAGCACTTATGTTGGTTTTCATTAGATGGTGTACCTTAATAAAGTGTGTAATAATAATAATAATACAAATTACAATTCCGAATGTGAAAATATTCTGTATATCTCATTTTAGCTGATGGACTACTATAATTTCTGTGTTGGTATTGTGTCTTAAGAAGCACCGTAAGTCAGATATCACATTACAAGCTCTTTGACTCTCCTCCACCATGGACCAGCTTTTACAAGGCATGAACGCAGTCTACAGGGAAGATGCGCTTAGTGCGCCGTCGACCTCCATGTCCAATTTGACAACCCAGCTTTGGCGTCGCCGCCAACCACGTTTGTTTGCGCTCGCTTCCAGATTTCATGCCATGCCAGCCGGGCCTCTCGCCTCCTGGCTCTGCCTGCCAATTTTAGCACAGAGGCGCGGGAAAGAAACACATTTGTCATTTTAGTACAATCAGATTGGAGCAATTTTCCTTTGAGTCCTTCAAGCCTTTTTTTAGATGGGGCGGGGGGGCAGAAGGGCACAAAACAAAACAGCAACCTTCCAGGCACAGGGGGTGAAGTTCACCTGCGGTTCCAAGGCAAATGACAACATTTAAAGGCTGCAAGTCAACGATCAAGTCATGCGATAGAGCAAATAACAACATTAGACACAGTATTTGTGAAGATAGACGTACTGTATGTCATTGTTGTCATACATTCAATTACACAACTTGGAAGACTTTGGCCCCTTCTAGCCAGGGTAAATCCCACCTAACGTTATCCTTGTCCACACACACGCAATGGTCGTTTAAGACCCCCTCACCCCCCTCCGTCCGCCGGCGCAACGCGACCTAGTACGCATGCGCGGAAAATGCGCATGTTATAGTCACCTCCAGTGTTGCTTTGTGTGCAAGTTCTTAAATGTAACTTATCTGAACAATATCCAGTGTTGTGGTATTTCAATGAACTGGAATCCAGTGTGCTGTGGGGCCCTTTTGTAGTGAATCACACCTGAGCCATCATAAATTATCCAAATCTTTAATGGACACGTGAAAGTAAACAATGTGATAAAGAACATTTTACATCAATCAATCTAGGGATCTAGATATCTGGTCAGGACACTCCTCACTCTTTTGCCTTCACCTTCATTGTCCATTCGTTTTTGGTGACTTTAAATACTCTGGACCTAGACGTTGAGTCCACTACATACTTTGCGGACAATAACTGATACAGTCTGCTTTGCCAGTCCAAATGCATTCTATGTTTTCCGTAGTCTTCCCTCGACGACCAGGTAATACAAAGCACATGCTACCTTTTTATATCACATCCACGGGAGCCCGCATTCTCGTTGTCTCTCCTTCGACAAATGGACAAACTTTTTTGGTAAGTAGAATCACAGCTGACCTGGACATTGGAAAGTTCTCTTGCCGTCTGAAAAGTGTTGTATCCCAAATAGCTGCAATCGATTTCTCTTAAAGGCCTACTGAAACCCACTACTACCGACCACGCAGTCTGATAGTTTATATATCAATGATGAAATCTTAACATTGCAACACATGCCAATACGGCCGGGTTAACTTATAAAGTGACATTTAAAATTTCCCGGGAAATATCCGGCTGAAACGTCGCGGTATGATGACGTATGCGCGTGACGTAGTCAGTTTAACGGAATTTATGGTACCCCTTTGAATCCTATACAAAAAGCTCTGTTTTCATTTCATAATTCCACAGTATTCTGGACATCTTTTGCAATTTGTTTAATGAACAATGAAGGCTGCAAAGACAGTTGTAGGTGGGATCGGTGTATTAGCAGCGGACTACAGCAACACAACCAGGAGGACTTTGTTGGAGAGCAGACGCGCTAGCCGGCGACCTCACCTTGACTTCCTACGTCTCTGGGCCGCCAAACGCATCGGGTGAAGTCCTTCGTCCTTCCGCCGATCGCTGGAACGCAGGTGAGCACGGGTGTTGATGAGCAGATGAGGGCTGGCTGGCGTAGGTGGAGAGCTAATGTTTTTAGCATAGCTCTGTGCAGTCCGGTTGCTAAGTTGCTAAGTTAGCTTCAATGGCGTCGTTAGCACAGCATTGTTAACCTTCGCCAGCCTGGAAAGCATTAACCGTGTATTTACATGTCCACGGTTTAATAGTATTGTTGATTTTCTATCTATCCTTCCAGTCAGGGGTTTATTGTTTTTGTTTCTATATGCAGTTAAAGCACGATGCTATCACGTTAGCTCGTAGCTAAAGCGTTTCGCCGATGTATTGTCGTGGAGATAAAAGGCACTGAATGTCCATTTCGCGTTCTCGACTCTCATTTTCAAGAGGATATAGTAACCGAGGTGGTTTGAAATACAAATCCGTGATCCACAATAGAAAAAGGAGAGAGTGTGGAATCCAATGAGCCAGCTTGTACCTAAGTTACGGTCAGAGCGAAAAAAAATATGTATTTCACTGCATTCTAGTCCGTCACTCTAACGTTCCTCGTCCACGAATCTTTCATCCTCGCTCAAATTAATGGGGTAATGGTCCGAATCGCTCTAGCTGCGTTGAAAACAATAGGAAAATATGAGGGAGTGAACAACTGACAACGTCACGCTACTTCCGGTAGGGGCAAGGTTTTTTTTTATCAGAAACCAAAAGTTGCGAACTTTATCGGCGTTGTTCTATACTAAATCCTTTCAGCAAAAATATGGCAATATCGCAAAATGATCAAGTATGACACATAGAATGGATCTGCTATTCCCGTTTAAATTTTAAAAATTCATTTCAGTAGGCCTTTAAGGTATTCATGTGTGATTTCCACAAGCGTCTGTACATGTAGAAGAAGGAGAAATACAGGCATGTCTGGATGACTTGCCTCCATCTTTCCAGTGGTTTGCTCTGGTTGTTATGAAGCTGGCTGTGGCGCGTTTTTCTGACGTCACTTCCTGTGTGGGGCGCTGTCTTTCTGACTTCACTTCCTCTCCGAACTCAGTTTGTAAAAAATCAATGAGTCCATACAAAGCTAAGAGCCGGAGATACCCGTGTAAAAAATTATTCAAGGAGGGGAACCTTAAACGATGGTTTAGTGTGGCTGAAACGATGCTTAGGCTAAATAATTATTCGTTTAAGGGGTTATCCGGCTTATTGTAGACATAGTCTTTGTGTCTCTTTAGGTCCAAGTACTGTTAGCGACGCAGAAATGTTACAGGGTCCGAATAAAAGTGATCTGTGTTCAGACCAAAACACAAAACCCATTCATAGATCAGCAACATTACATTAATACCTTTAATCCCTATTTATTGCAATACTGGGACTATAGGGTTGTTTATTTCTAGATAGAATTTCTTTAACCCTATGATATACCCTGGTCTTGAGCTACTAAGATCCAAATAACAAGTACTAAATAGTGTGTGCAAACTATAAAATTATGTCGCATTGCGTCTGATCTACTAAGACTGCGTGTACAATCCAGCTAATGCTAACTATGCTAGCTTTATTATATTACAATAGCATGTACACATATTCTTGAAAACACTCCGACAGACATCACACGTGGGACAGTTTAGTAAGTATGAATGGTTTTATTCATACTTACTGGTATATTGTAAAACTTACAAACGTTGCTTAGAGTGATGAATGAAGAATCCATACCCTATGGACGACTAAAAGACGGAACGGCAATTGTACTTCTGGTTGAAAGCACTAAACAGAAGGAAATACTGTAGACGTTCACCACGCAGCACCTGCAGTAAGCAAACTTGTCCAAAAGATAGCGCCATAACACAAACAATAACACACCTTTTCAATGTCTCAGCTTGTGTTTTATGAAAATTATTTGCATTACGACTGTCAGTGAGAAATATCCATAAATTAGCCGCACTGTTTTAAAGGCTGCAGGGTTCAAAGCGTAGGAAAAAAGCAGCGGCTTTCTTGTATCTCTATGGTAGGGATGTAACGGTATTATAAATATCTCGGCATTTCGATTTGAAAGTCTTCTCAATAATACCGTAACAATATGATGGTATTAAACGAAAAATTGGTGAGTTTAGTTTTCTTCTGGCGTTTAGATGGGTCTGTAAATAAACTACATCTCGTTGTAGATAAAAGGAATGTTTTTTTGGACATATTAAATCTGTCCATAACTGCTTTGACTTATGTTGTTAACAGACAGACAAAACAGAGTTGCCAGCCGTTTTTGGGACATACCGTATTTTCCAGATCGTAGGGCGAACCGGATTATAAGGCGCACTGCCGATGAGCGGGTCTAGTCAGATCTTTTTTCATACAAAAGGCGCACCAGATTATAGGGCGCATTAAAGGGGTCATATTATTTTTATTCATTTCTGAATGGAAAACACTTCCTTGTGGTCTACATAACTTGTAATGGTGGTTCTTTGGTCAAAATGTTGCATAGATTACGTTTTACAGATCATCTTCAAGTCGTCTTCTGACAGTCGCTTCAGGATGCACCGTTTTGTCTTATTTACGTGGCTCCACTTCGACAGCCAGCACGGTGGAAAAGGGGTTAGTGCATGTGCCTCACAATACGAAGGTTCTGAGTAGTCCTGAGTTCAATCCCGGGCTCGGGATCTTTCTGTGTGGAGTTTGCATGTTCTCCCCGTGACTGCGTGGGTTCCCTCCGGGTACTCCGGCTTCCTCCCACCGCCAAAAACATGCACCTGGGGATAGGCTGATTGGCAACACTAAATTGTCCCTAGTGTGTGAATGTGAGTGTGAATGTTGTCTGTCTATCTGTGTTGGCCCTGCGATGAAGTGGCGACTTGTCCAGAGTGTACCCCGGTCAGCAATTTATTTTTATAATATTAAAGCTGCTGAACGACTTAAAGGCCTACTGAAACCCACTACTACCGACCACGCAGTCTGATAGTTTATATATCAATGATGAAATCTTAACATTGCAACACATGCCAATACGGCCGGGTTAACTTATAAAGTGCAATTTTAAATTTCCCGCTAAACTTCCGGTTGAAAACATCTATGTATGATGACGTATGCGTGTGACGTCAATCGTTGAAACGGAAGTATTCGGAACAATTGAATCCAATACAAAAAGCTCTGTTTTCATCTCAAAATTCCATAGTATTCTGGACATCTGTGTTGGTGAATCTTTTGCAATTTGTTTAATGAACAATGAAGACTGCAAAGAAGAAAGTTGTAGGTGGGATCGGTGTATTAGCGGCGGATTACAGCAACACAACCAGGAGGACTTTGAGATAGCAGACGTGCTAGCCGCCGACCTCACCTTGACTTTCTCCGTCTCCGGGCCACCGACCGCATCTATGATCGGGTGAAGTCTTCCGTCGCTCCGTCGATCGCTGGAACGCAGGTGAGCACGGGTGTTGATGAGCAGATGAGGGCTGGCGTAGGTGGATAGCTAATGTTTTTAGCATAGCCCTGTGAGGTCCTGTTGCTAAGTCAGCTTCAATGGCGTTGCTAGCAACAGCATTGTTAAGCTTCGCCAGCCTGGAAAGCATTAACCGTGTATTTACATGTCCATGGTTTAATAGTATTGTTGATCTTCTGTTTATCCTTCTAGTCAGGGGTTTATTTCTTTTGTTTCTATCTGCATTTAAGCACGATGCTATCACGTTAGCTCCGTAGCTAAAGAGCTTCGCCGATGTATTGTTGTGGAGATAAAAGTCACTGTGAATGTCCATTTCACGATCTCGACTCTCATTTTCAAGAGGATATAGTATTGTAGTATTGTAGTATTGTAGGTGGTTTAAAATACAAATCCGTGATCCACAATAGAAAAAGGAGAAAGTTTGGAATCCAATGAACCCTTGTACCTAAGTTACGGTCAGAGCGAAAAAGATACGTCCTGCACTGCACTCTAGGCCTTCACTCTCATGTTCCTCATCCACGAATCTTTCATCCTGGCTCAAATTAATGGGGTAATCGTCGCTTTCTCGGTCCGAATCACTCTCGCTGCTGGTGTAAACAATGGGGAAATGTGAGGAGCCTTTCAACCTGTGACGTCACGCTACTTCCGGTACAGGCAAGGCTTTTTTTATCAGCGACCAAAAGTTGCGAACTTTATCGTCGATGTTCACTACTAAATCCTTTCAGCAAAAATATGGCAATATCGCAAAATGATCAAGTATGACACATAGAATGAATCTGCTATCCCCGTTTAAATAAAAAACATTCATTTCAGTAGGCCTTTAAGGTGCTGATTTAAATGAATTCTATTGATGCGTTTTGGTGCCCGCTGGCGTTTTTCTTAAATTTTGTTACTTTTCTTTATCTAGGAAATATATTACTATAATATATCTCCTGCATGAAAAGACGTCTTACATCATGCATTTTCTTGCGTTTGAGTCGACGTTCCAGACGCACAAATGCGCTGATGATGCAATCCACAGCCTGCCGCACAGAATTAAGTGTCAGTGTGCTTATGTTTCTGTCATCAAAACATGTCAAGACACTTTCTCAAACCAATCACGTTTCCGGCTTCAAAATAAAGGCGCTACGCTGTAAATCTGGTTTAACTACATTTACAAAATAAAAATGTCTCACATTACGATCAAACTTTGTCAAAAGGGATGGGCAGCGGATCCGGTACTTTTTTTTGGCACCAACCGAAACCAGCCGGTACTACCAGGCACCGATTCACGTAAGATCCAACGGTGCCAAGTTTCGGTGCCGGGGTTACGCGTGACATCGCATCTGTTTGAATCAGCACCTGCGAGTGGCGAGTACTTGCTAGCGCTTGAGAGGGAAACAGGCGATTTCGAAGCGGACATGCTCTTAGTAATCTTGCAACCCATCTATGTTTCATTACAAAAAACCCAACCTTGCCAAATAGAGAACGCTCTGTAGTGCGGCTCCTTCTTTTCCAAATGTGATGCAGATGCAGATTACGCTCGCTGAAGTCTTTGTGACGTAAACATGAAGGCAAGTGGCGGGAATACTTCCAATCCGAGAAAGCACCTGGTCAAACACAGGATTTTTCTCATGGCTGAAGAGTGCAGCCACGTTAGGCTGCAACTCAACATTTGGCACCAACGACACGGGGGGAAAAAATGGCGTTAACATTTGGTGACGATAACAGCGACATCATCATCCTCTACATCTGCTCAAGGTAAAAAGCCTACTGTATAAAAATACTTTAGCTTTGCATTTTAACTTGCAATAGTTATCATAATCAGCTCGGTTCCTTGTACTGTATTTTGTAATGTTATTATAAAGTTTTTGCTTCACTTTCATTTGTAGTTGAATCATTTAAAAAAAAAAAAGATTGGTCTTTATTTTTACTCCATCCTCTTTTGCTTATTTGCTTTTAACTTAATTGCCTTAATTGCCTCCATTGACCCCAAGCACATATTTTCCAGATGGAAAAAGAAAGCAGTACATGAATCCATGTTTTATTTTGTGCAATACTAACAAAATAACACTGCATTGTTGTTGTTGTGTTTTTATGTTAAATACATTTCAAAAATGGGCAGCATGGTGGAACAGGGGTTAGTGCGTCTGCCTCACAATACGAAGGTCCAGGGTTCGATCCTGCGCTCAGGATTTTTCTGTGTGGAGTTTCCATGTTCTCCCCGTGACTGCGTGGGTTCCCTCCAGGTACTCCAGCTTCCTGCCACCTACAAAAAACATGCACCTGGGGATAGGTTGATTGGCAACACTAAATTGGCCCTAGTGTGTGAATGTGAGTGTGAATGTTGTCTGTCTATCTGTGTTGGCCCTGTGATGAGGTGGCGACTTGTCCAGGGTGTACCCCGCCTTCCATCCGAATGCAGCTGAGATAGGCTCCAGCACCCCCCGCGACCCCGAAAGGGATAAGCGGTAGAAAATGGATGGATGGGCATTTCAAAAACAATTGCAAACAGGTTACTATACAAATAATTGGATATTGTTTTGATATATTTGATGATGGATCGATAAAGAGAAATAAATATAAACATTTTAAGATGTCATTATTACACAGATAAACATTTTTTATCACATGAACAAACACACAAGTACCAAAAACTGGTAACGGTATCGATTCCCAAGTACCAGGAGTACTGTATCGATTTATTTGTCAGAGATGTTTTGTAATGTTATTTTGTGGTATTTGCACCTAAAGAAATGCTAGTACATCAGTTAAGGAACATGTGTAAATTATTTTATAATTATTTTATAACATGTTCTGGTCAAGTCCTCAATTACAGAATGATTAGCAGGCTCAATAATACATTTGATTAATTAATAGAGAAGGTTAAAACATTGCCATGCAGATATATGAAGAACATTAAGAAGAATTTCAGAAGCATTCACTCAGGTACGTTTGTAGAAACATCACAGATCACAGCTGGGATAGTTGTTTTTCAGCTTATTGTGTTGTTGTTGCGTCCAGAAGATGTCACAATGTACGACACTCTTTTTAACTTTTATTGCCAAACATCAATAACACATAACCATACAGATTAACACCAGCATGTTGTTCCAATAGTTATTTAAAACGGATTAACACCAGCATGTTGTTACAATAGGTTTTTAACAGTTTTGTTTATTTTCAATGACATAGCTCTCTCTTGTCCCGTGTTCCGAACGGCTAAGTAGCGTTGCAAATAACATTAGTGTCCTCTGCCCCGACTTGCTCAGAAGTTACACAGTCCATTTTTACGAAGGTATTTTCCTCTGGTTTATAAGTAACACATCCATTAAAAGTAAACTGATGATTCTGAAAAATTAGTTCCAGTGTCATCACTCAGAAGTAAATATCTAGTCAACGACAGCTGCGGTTGCTCCTCCAGGAGACACTGCCCCTTAGTGTTTAGGAAGAGAATGACAAGTCTGGCGCCACACCCCCGGAGGAACTATAAATCAAACAAGGCAAGCTACGTGACGCGAGAGTACACAACTGTCTTTAATGTATATGATATACTGTAGGAGGCGTCACAAAGGAGACCTTTTCATCCTTTGTGGTGCGTTCAAGTGCAACATTTGGTCCTGGGCTGTGTTTACATTTAGGTAATTTGTCTTGGTACTGTTTTCTCGTCTAAGTCAACACTCGTCTCGCAGCACTCCACTTTGCGCGTCTGTCCGTCCTCACTGACAAAAGAATCAATTGGGTGATAAACGCCGCTCTTCTCCCGGGCTCCAGTTCACCACTTTAGCAGCCAATTGTCCTGACAGTCATTACCTGGCTAATAAATCAATAGCAGCAGAGACACTCGATGAATTACTCAGCGAAGTCCGCCTCGGAGAGTTGAAACATGTTCTTTTTTGGTAGAAAGTGAGCATATGTTATAGAAAATGAGCCTGTAAAAAACATTTTGTATATTTTTTTTACCCCCCCACCCCGGCGTTCCTCCCAATGGCGGCGGCGATGTCATTCAAGATGTGGCCTTTCCACACTCATAAAGAACACATAAAACACACATTGTGCTCCCATAAAGCGCTTGCAGAGGTGAGATTTATGTGGGCGGCTCTGCTTCCAAATAGAGAGCCACGCTGTCTCTAAAATGTTTGTGATTTACGCCGCTGGTGTGCCGGCGTGAATGACAATGTGACGGCTTCTGCTTCAGACTTGTACGCTCATCTGATTGCTTTATAAGCTCACCGTTGCATTGTTTGCACATGTTCTTACAGAAGTACTCAATACAAGTCCACTCAAACACAGTTGGACACACGGGGACCATTTCGAGTTCTTTTATCCGTCCACTCTCCCCATTGGTTGACGTAAACACATATTGACCCACACAAATGACACCGTTTTTTTCTCGACTTTTGTCTTTTGACTCTCTGAGAAGAAACTTTCAAAAACGATGGACCGGGAAATCATGTTTACTTTGTGTTTCTTCACTGTGGACATCATGTTTTTGTGTGTGTGTGTGTTGTTTTACCAATTTATTTTGATAAGTTTAGCCTACAAAACAGTGCACCAAAACTTAGTTACAACAGTTTGCATGGTGGACTATCCACCGCTCCTACAATCAAGACAATCTTGTACAAAAACACGCACATAATATTCTCCTGAGAACCAGCGTCCACTCTAGTGAACATTTGTTTTTGGCTTATTTATATGTCAAATTTACAAATGTTGGGGGGTGGAATTGCCATCACGACCACTCCTAAGAACCAGCGTCCACTGTAGTAAACATTTGTTTTAGTTGTATTTTGGCGGTTAGAGTGTCCGCCCTGAGACTGGAAGGTCGTGAGTTCAAACCCCGGCCGAGTCATACCAAAGACTATAAAAAAGGGACCCATTGCCTCCCTGCCTGGCACTCAGCATCAAGGGTTGGAATTGGGGGTTAAATCATTCAAAAATGATTCCCGAGCGCGGCCACCGCTGCTTCTCACTGCTCCCCTCACCTCCCATGGGGTGAACATGGGGATGGGTCAAATGCAGAGGATAATTTCACCACACCTAGTGTGTGTGTGACTATCGTTGGGACTTTAACTTTAACTTTATTGTCAGAGTTAAACATTTTGAGAACCGGCGTCCACTGCAGTGGACATCTGTTTTTTTGGGAGGAAATCTCATTAAAAAATGCCTTAGTTTATTTTACTTTAATTATTTTTTAAGTATTTAATGCCACCTTGTATATTTTTATGTGAGATTTCCACGTAATATGATCATCTATTGTTATACCTAGTAATGTAATTTATTTTACCCTGTCAATGTCTATGCCCTCCACTTGTATTTCTGTTTGACTTTTTTTCCTACTGTTTTGAATAGCATTATTTTAGTTTTTGTCAAACCATCTCTTTAAAGGCCTACTGAAACCCACTACTACCGACCACGCAGTCTGATAGTTTATATATCAATGATGAAATCTTAACATTGCAACACATGCCAATACGGCCAGGTTAGATTAGTAAAGTGCAATTTTAAATTTCCCGCAAAATATTCTGCTGAAAACGTCTCGGTACGATGACGTTTGCGCGTGACGTCACGGATTGTGCGGACATATTGGGACACCATTGTGGCCAGCTATTAAGTCGTCTGTTTTCATCGCAAATTTCCACAGTATTCTGGACATCTGTGTTGGTGAATCTTTTGCAATTTGTTTAATGAACAATGAAGACAGCAAAGAAGAAAGCTGTAGGTGGGATCGGTGTATTAACGGCTGGCTGCAGCAACACAACCAGGAGGACTTTGAGTTGGATACGCGCTACCGTGAGTACGCAGCTTTGGCTTTCAAACATTTGATCGCTTGCCCGTACGTGCGTGCCGCTATGTGCATGTCACGTAGGTAACTTTGGGGAAATATATGTGCTGTATGAACTTTACGGAGGTGAACGGTACTTTGGGATGTGGGATTGAGTGTGTTGTGCAGGTGTTTGAGTTGTATTGGTGGGTTATATGGACGGGAGGGGGAGGTGTTTGTTATGCGGATTAATTTGTGGCATATTAAATATAAGCCTGGTTGTGTTGTGGCTAATAGAGTATATATATGTCTTGTGTTTATTTACTGTTTTAGTCATTCCCAGCTGAATATCAGGTCCCATCCGCCTCTCACAGCATCTTCCCTATCTGAATCGCTTCCACTGCCCTCTAATCCTTCACTCTCACTTTCCTCATCCACGAATCTTTCATCCTCGCTCAAATCAATGGGGCAATCGTCGCTTT
Organism: Entelurus aequoreus; assembly: GCF_033978785.1. Classification (NCBI taxonomy): domain Eukaryota; kingdom Metazoa; phylum Chordata; class Actinopteri; order Syngnathiformes; family Syngnathidae; genus Entelurus; species Entelurus aequoreus. The sequence continues at coordinate 40,757,277 of NC_084734.1, forward strand.
CTCGGTCCGAATCGCTCTCGCTGCTGGTGGCCATGATTGTAAACAATGTGCAGATGTGAGGCGCTCCACAATCTGTGACGTCACGCTACTTCCGGTACAGGCAAGGCTTTTTTATCAGCGACCAAAAGTTGCAAACTTTATCGTCAATGTTCTCTACTAAATCCTTTCAGCAAAAATATGGCAATATCGCGAAATGATCAAGTATGACACATAGAATGGACCTGCTATCCCCATTTAAATAAGAACATTTCATTTCAGTAGGCCTTTAATGTATTATTTTTTTCTGTTGAAATTTTTCTTGGTATTTTTGTTTCGTTCTGTTCTGTCTGGCAAATTCTTCTAGCTTTGGATCTTTTGGAACTTTACAGATGTCGTTTGTATAGAGATTGAACGATGTTGGTCTCAATATTGATCCCTGGGGTACGCCACAAGATATAATAGTGGATCTTATTGCAGTCATAAAAAATGAAAAAAGCACAGAGACTGACTTGATTACATTTAATGATACGTGGGTCAACACACTTGTTTGGCTCGTATGGCTGTACGATAATGAAGACAGACGACATACGAAACCCAGGAAAATGCTTCAGGGAAAACGACAAATACAAAAAGTGGGGCATAGGAAAATCAAGGTACCACTAGGGTTGTACGGTATACCGTACGGTATGGTATAGTACCGCGATACTAATGAATCATATTCGGTACTATACCGTCTCTAAAAAGTACTGGATTTTTTATTTTAAAAAAGCCAATAATGACATTTTTTGTGGTCCCCCTTATTTATAAAAGTATCGAAATACATTTTGGCACCGGTACCAAAATATTGTTATCGGGACAACACTATGTACCACTGTAGGTTGTTTTTTTTTTATCGCATAGCGACAATATACATTTACTGAGTTGTTTCATTTCAAGTATCTTCGTAGACGTGAACGTGTATTCGTCACAAAAAATTGTGAGTGAAAAAAGGTACTAATGCGCTTTAGATCTTCACTCTCGCATATCAGAACCGTTAAACGGGCCCGCTCACCGGGGGGCAGCAACGAGTCTTGTGGATGAATTATTGATGCTCCTCTCTGACTAGGAACACTGGAGCTCACACCATCAAAGAAAAAAAAGAAACAGGTTCTCAGGACTCGCTTTCATGTCCTGACGAGGGTTCTTGTCTCGGAGCTACAAGCCCATGTCCAAGTCTTTCGCAACACTCGTGTCGGGACAACGCAAGGTGCTGTCGGGATACCCGCCGCATACTTGGGTGTCAAACAAGCAAGCTCTTGGCGGTGGGACGACCGCCAGCTCGCCGCAGCTTTTATGGGGCCCTTCTGGTCCTTTCTTGTGGTCGCTGTGCCGCAATTAAAAAAAAGCGTCTCCGATGGCTGGGTGGCAAAAGGCACTGAAACAGCCTGGTCTTGTCTGTGTGGAGGCTGTGGCTGCAGGCGGCGGGGGAGCGTGTGATGCAGGAAGAACCTAGTTAATTACATTTGACAGGTATCTATTAAAGTGCATTCTTAGACCTGCGAGGCCTGCGCACACCTAATGGAAATAAAGTATGTTCTGTAGGAGGACTTCCCAGCCATATGCTCCAGCATCAAATAGACAAATCACGCAAATCAAAAACCACAGAATTGGATGATACTTTTTGGTAATTAGTTATTCAAAGATTCTTTTCGCTATTAGCTCAACGAGCACTCCGCCGTCTCCTCGGCAGGAGATCACCTGTTTATTCCACACAATAGCACGGTGATTGTAATCACGGCTCGCGCCTCCTCTGATCCGGCCAGCGCGGGGACGCCACTTCTTGATGTTACGACCCGCAGGTGAAACGTAAACATGTACGTGAGCGCATACATGAGGTCTTTCTACTCATACGCTTTGTGGTTTTTCATTTTAAAAAAAAAAGAAAAAAAAGTTGCCCGGAAACTCACGTGAAGTCGTTGTGGAATCCAACTGAAGTCCAGGTGAGGACGTTTGAAGATGATGAACGACACAGCCTCATCAATTATGCGCTCGATGACAGCTGAAGATGAAGCACACTTGATTTGTACTTTTTGAAGAAGTACAGTAAAATGCAGACGTCTGACGACAAACACTAGCTTTGTTGTTTTAATGACAGCGGCCATGTTCAGACTGTAAAACTTTTAATAGCGCACAATTACACAGAAAATACCAATCTCATTCTGATCAAACTTGGCAGGAAGAAGCTGAAGCATTTAGTGAGGATCTGGGTAAAGGTACATTGCAAGAACTCTAATCCAAGACCAAGTCTACACAAATGCGGATACTTGGAAAAATGCTTCCCGAGTGTTGAAATCATTTTCATCCACATGAGTGTACTTTTAATACAGTCTCTGTGTACACTTTATTCTTCATATGTCTCCGACGGGCACATCAATCAGTCTGAGGAGTAAAAGTTGGTACTTTTTTCTGGTAACTGTTACCCAGCATCTGTTACGTACGACGAGAGAAGGAGGCGACACAACGTCAGGGATCAGTTCAATAGGTTTATTGAACCTGGTGATGATGTGTTGGGGTGTGTATGCTACTCTAAGTAAATGGTGCAAGATGATGTGTAGAATTAACAGTGCAAATGTTACCAGAGTTTGTTGTATGCGCGTGTTGGATGAGTCCTTCGTCAGACCAAAGGGGCAAGGTGAGAAGGCAGTACGTGTGCAAGCAAGCGGTTGGGGGCTGGAGAGAAGCAACGAGGTCTGTGTCCAAGCAGGGGTCGAGGATCGAGGGAGGCACTCCGGAATCCAGAGGGAAGTCGAGGCACACAGCTCGATCACGGGAAACTGGATAAGCACTGCAGGGAACACAGAGGACATAAGACACGGGAACAGGGAAGGCACAGAGAGAGAGCAAGTACGCAGGAGGGAAGCCAGAGACGGGATGCTTACTACGAGGAACTGAACTACGTTCCGGCACTGGATCTTCGGGTCCGCTGGTCTTTATGTTGTCTGTCTTCATCAGACCCAGGTGCGCGGATTGTAGATCGCCTGCAGCCCTGCAGGCGCGTGGCCGCGATGCGGGTAGAGCGAGCAGGGGCGTGTCTCGGCGCGCTTCTAGCGGAGGTGCCGGCAAAGCTTGCCGCAGAGGACATGGCTGGTTGCGCATGCGCCGTGAGAGCATCACCTCTGTGTGTCGCTAAAGTATCCACAGCTGGTTGGAATGTGCGTACATCAGCCATGTAGTTGGCGTGAGGCAGAGCACATTTCCACGTCAACGTCAGTTTTGATACATCTCATCTTTGCAGAGAAAGACAGATTACGCCAGGTTTTTGTACGTACGCAAGCTTGTTACATGAGGGCCCAGGTATTTTCTTGTTCTCCTTTGATGGACTGAATTGCCTCGTGGTTACAATTATACTTTGTCTCTGCTAAACTTGTATTCGGCGGTAAATCAACATGTTATTCTTAGCACATAGTTAGAATGTTTGTTCCTAAAGCCAACACAAATCTTGGAAAAAAAGCTTTCAGATATGCTGCTCCATGGTCATGGAATAACTTAATGAAGGATCTTACCTTAGCTGATCACTTTGGGGGAATTCCAGGCCATTTTAAAGGACCGAAAAACAAATTCTATTGGGCCTTGTACTTGTTTTCAAGTTGTTTTTACTGAAACATTTTATACATTGTTTTATGCTAATATATGTAAATAAATTATTAATTGCGGTGTGTGACTTCTGCTGTTTTCTGTTGTTTTTATATGTATTTCTGTACTTTTGTTTTTGCTGCCCTCTTGGCCAGGTCACTTGGAAAAGAGATTTTAATCTCAATTGTTTTTTACCTGGTTAAATAAAGGATATTGATTGATTGATTGATTGATTGATTGATTGATTGATTTATTTATTGATGGATTGATTTATTGATTGATTGATTGATTGATTGATTGATTGATTGATTGATTGATTGATTGATTACAGCCCAGTCCATTCAAAAGTCCATAAAGACAGTTGCCAATTTAGCATTGCTGCATACGCCCTCATTGTGACAGATTTAAAGGCCTACTGAAACCCACTACTACAGCCCACGCAGTCTGATAGTTTATATATCAATGATGAAATCTTAACATTACAACACATGCCAATACGGCCGGGTTAACTTATAAAGTGCAATTTTAAATTTCCCGCTAAACTTCCGGTTGAAAACGTCTTTGTATGATGACGTATGCGAGTGACGTCACTAGATAAACGGTAGTATTGGTACACCATTGAATCCAATACAAAAAAGCTCTGTTTTCATCTCAAAATTCCACAGTATTCTGGACATCTGTGTTGGTGAATCTTTTGTAATTTTTTTAATGAACAATGAAGACTGCAAAGAAGAAAGTTGTAGGTGGGATCGGTGTATTAGCGGCTGGCTGTAGCAACACAACCAGGAGGACTTACTTGGATAGCAGACGTGCTAGCCGGCGCTAGCCGACGCTAGCCGCCAACCGCACGGATGATCGGGTGAAGTCCTTCATCCTTCCGTCGATCGCTGGAACGCAGGTGAGCACGGGTGTTGATGAGCAGATGAGGGCTGGCGTTGGTGGAGCGCTAATGTTTTTATCATAGCTCTGTGAGGTCCCGTTGCTAAGTTAGCTTCAATGGCGTCGTTAGCAACAGCATTGTTAATCTTCGCCAAGCTGGAAAGCATTAACCGTGTATTTACATGTCCAGGGTTTAATAGTATTGTTGATTTTCTGTCTATCCTTCCAGTCAGGGGTTTATTTCTTTTGTTTATATCTGCATTTGAGCCCGATGCTATCACGTTAGCTCCGTAGCTAAAGTGTTTTGCCGGTGTATTGTCGTAGAGATAAAAGTCACTGTGAATGTCCATTTCGCGTTCTCGACTCTCATTTTCAAGAGGATATAGTATCCGAGGTGGTTTAAAATACAAATCCGTGATCCACAATAGAAAAAGGAGAAAGTGTGGAATCCAATGAACCCTTGTACCTAAGTTACGGTCAGAGCGAAAAAATATATGTCCTGCACTGCATTCTAGTCCTTCACTCTCACTTTCCTCATCAACGAATCTTTCATCCTCGCTCAAATTAATGGGGTAATTGTCGCTTTCTCTGTCCGAATCTCTCTCGCTGCTGGTGTAAACAATAGGGAAATGTGAGCAGCACTCCAGCTTGTGACGTCACGCTACTTCCGGTAGGGGCAAGGCTTTTTTTTATCAGCGACCAAAAGTTGCAAACTTTATCGTTGTTGTTCTCTACTAAGTCCTTTCAGCAAAAATATGGCAATATCGTGAAATGATCAAGTATGACACATAGAATGGATCTGCTATCCCCGTTTAAATTTAAAAAAATAATTTCAGTAGGCCTTTAAGACCGTATTTCAAAAATGACCGTATTATTTAAGTTTATAAGGTAGCCAAAACGGATACAGTGTTAAAAACATTTGTTTTTTAATGCATAATTGTGTTTTTTTTTACTTTTTCAGTTAATGCCGAAGCAGCGTGGCAGTTTTGCACTGGCTTTACTGCGCTAAGAGATATCAAACACTGATTTTCTTCCATTTGGACTTATCAACCTGTATTTTCACCCTGGCCAGCGTGAGACCAAATTATAAGTTTGCGTGTGGACAAGAGGCCGAAACGCTTAGAAAGAAAGTTTTTAGAGTATCAGTGTTCGTGGAGACAGTGGTACTTTGGGTTTTCGTTTGTTTTGATATGTGCTGGCGAGAATTTTTGCCCAGAAGTTTGCCCTTGTTTTCATTCTCAGATATCGTAATGGATTGCCTGAAAAAAGAAGCTCATATGATGGTCTCTGATTCTTTTATTGAGTGCAAAATAAACCACTATGAAGTCAAAGAAAGTTGTGAATGCTACCAACATAGTTTTCTCTTCAGAAACAAATCATTTTTCTGTGTTCATACAAGGACTACGGTTCATTTCTGCTTCTTTTTTACGCTTACTGGATTTTGTAAAAAAAAAAAAAGCTGAACTCTGTCTACCTGGAGCTTTACACAATATGACTGGCAGTGCAAATGGCGTTCACTATGGTATGTAAAGCTGCGGCTGAGTTTCCGTCTCTGTATGTTGACTGGCGGTGTCTTTGGATGACTGTCATTTACAATTGTATTCTTGGTCTCCTGCCATTTAACCTGTGCACAAACATGAGTAAAAAAACTACAGCGGAATGCTCTGCTTTCTGAGAAAATCAAACTGGTGGTTCCTAGAGTCAGAGCAGAGTTGGGTAAGACAACATTCCAGTATGCTGCACCTTATGCATGCATGGCCTGCAAAATGACCTCAATTTACTGGAACTTGTCATTAAGGAGAATTTAAATCTGTTTTAAGTCAATGATTTTTAGTCATTGTCCATCCAGGGGGATGCTGGAGCCTATCTCAGCTGCATTCGGGCGGAAGGAGGTGTACACCCTGGACAAGTCGCCACCTCATCACAGGGCCAACACAGATAGACAGACAACATTCACACTCACATTCACACACTAGGGACCATTTAGTGTTGCCAATCAACCTATCCCCAGGTGCATGTCTTTGGAGGTGGGAGGAAGCCGGAGTACCTGGAGGGAACCCACGCAGTCACGGGGAGAACATGAAAACTCCACACAGATTGAACCCAGGACTACTTAGGACCTTCGTATTGTGAGGCACAAGCACTAACCCCTGTTCCACCGTGCTGCCATTTGAGTTTTAGTCATTGTATTTGTTTTTAAAGTACTGATTATTATATTGTAGTGTGTGCTGATATGTATTCATTTTCTTTTACTTATTGTAAGTAAGACTGTAGAGCACACCTAAAACTTTATTGTACTTGTACATACAGAATATAGGCCGCAGGTGTATACATTAAAACATGATTTTTTGATTTGGCTTTTACCTGATATTATTTTATTGAAGTCGTTTGTATTTTACTTTTTATCCTATTAGTTATGCAATATTTTATTTATTTATATTTATTTATTATTTATTTACTGTATGTATATACACTACCGTTCAAAAGTTTGGGGTCACCCAAACAATTTGTGGAATAGCCTTCATTTCTAAGAACAAGAATAGACTGTCGAGTTTTAGATGAAAGTTCTCTTTTTCTGGCCATTTTGAGCGTTTAATTGACCCCACAAATGTGATGCTCCAGAAACTCAATCTGCTCAAAGGAAGGTCAGTTTTGTAGCTTCTGTTTTGTAGCTAAACTGTTTTCAGATGTGTGAACATGATTGCACAAGGGTTTTCTAATCATCAATTAGCCTTCTGAGCCAATGAGCAAACACATTGTACCATTAGAACACTGGAGTGATAGTTGCTGGAAATGGGCCTCTATACACCTATGTAGATATTGCACCAAAAACCAGATATTTGCAGCTAGAATAGTCATTTACCACATTAGCAATGTATAGAGTGTATGTTTTATTTTTTTCTATTAATCTTCATATGTCTTACTTGTATTTTATTCTTTATCTCTACAAATTGTTCTTACTATTTTACAAGTTTTATTATTTTTATTTTCCAACGTTCCTCAGATGAGCCATCTGCCTCAGGGGTTATCAACCGTGCTTGTGGGGGCGCTTTTGTGTCAGCGTCCTGGTGGCCATGGTCTGATGACCTCCTGGTGCAGATGGCTCCTGTGATAGTGCTTACTCACATGTCTCCTCTGTACTCAGCCATGCAAGCATTGGTCCATATAGTTGCAAATGTGTGTATGTTGTGTGGGTGTGTTTGTGTTTGTGTTTGGTATTTGTATCCGTGCGTACGTATGTGATAATGGGGGATATGGGTCACTGGGGTATTGTTTTAACTTTGTAAAGCACTTTGCATTGCATTTCTTGTATGTATGAAAAGCGCTTTATAAATAAAGTTTGATTGATTGATTGATGAAATGCATACACAAGTTACAAAAGTTATGTGCAACAGCTTTATTTCTAAGAAGCCAAAACACTACCAGTAAGATTTGGTATTGAAAAAAAAAACATTGCAGAAAAAGTTGTATTCGCACTTAAACAAGTTATGGTATTGTAACACGTTGAATTATAAAGACAAACATTGAAAAAACATATTTTTAGTCGATATTCTTTCTTTGTATAATGACATGTTTTTCAATGTCAATCTTCATAGAAGCCGATACTACTTTTTCTACAATGCCATTTTTTTTTCAATACCAAAACTTACTGGCAGTGTTTTGGCTCCATATATTTCTTTTTTTGATAACCAGGTCCATCGCCTTCAACTTGAAAGCTGCATCGTATGCATTTCGTTGTGGGTGTGTGTGTGTTCGTAACGCGCACAATGGCCGACTGAATGATTGTATGAGTGTGTTCGATTTAATGTGAACAATTTCATCGATCCACCGTAACCAATTGCATTGGTCTCATTTGACGAGGCTAAATTTATTGGTGGCATGAAAACCGGATCCATATATTGGCCACATCATCGTATAAGCCGCACGGTTCAAAGTATGGTAAAAAAAAAAAAAAAGGCATTGCTTATAGTTTGAAAATTAGCGGTAAGTTTGTTTTCATGTCTTCCTTTACTTATTTTAACTTATCTCTGATATGCAGCACTTAAAATGCTATATAAATTGTACAAATAAAAATAGAAAAAAAAGTCAAAAATAAACATTTCTGACCAGGATTTGAAACATTTCTTGTTTATATTTCCCTTTTTGCAACATATATGTCTGATAGGTAATGACAAAGACAAATATGATGTTTTGTTGTTTATTTTCATTTGCAGAAGTCTGCACTCTAGTGAACCTTCTTTGCACAAGCACAAAACCTTCTGGTCATTTCTGTGACGTGTGCTGTGTTGTGTATTGATGTTTACAGCACTGCATGTATCTCACATGAGCTGAAACGTAGGCTCCAGTCCATGATGATACACCTGGTGCCTGGCGGCCCACAAAGGGGAATATTTGATGTAACATGTAACGCTATCAGGACAAACTTGTGCATGCCTTGGGCCGTAGGCGCTAACTGTAAAAGGTGCGATCGAGAGTGTAATGACTCTTTCCTGGCGTGCGTCCTCACCTTTGCCTTTTATGGACCACGACAACAGATTGGTTGTCATACTGTAGATATTTACCCAGTGACGTGCAGTCAGGGGAGGCAGATGAGGCGGGGCCTCACGTGCCATCATGGAAAGAAAAAAAAGTAAAAAGAAAAAAAAAAAATGTAATTGTTATATGTATCCAGTGATTATACTATAAAGTTATTTTCCATTTAACTTCACCAGTTTTAGATTATTTTTATTCAAAATCGCTGAATTTTCACATTTGCCGTTCAAATACTGAGAAGAGACGGTGCGGTGATCAGCAGCCAGCACGTCACTGCGTTGTGCCTCAACATGGATTGCGGACTCGGATAACTGCTGGCCTGCTGTGCAGTGAGACCGTATTGCTATATGAACTATATTATACATTTCCATAGTTTAGTTAACTGAGGTATGTAATGTACAGTGTATTTTGTCAACAACTGAATGTGTGTAAGTATTTCTTGTGCTGAGCTGCGAAGACACACTGGCTGAGGCTCGCAGTAATCCCGCCTCCTGGTGGTAGAGAATGCACCCCCGCCGTAGAATGCACCCCCTGACGGGAGTGTTATATCAACTAAAGCCCACACTTAAACTTTCCACGTGCAAGATTGAATCTATTTAAAAAAGTTATTTAATAAGAAGCCAAAAAGTGCAAAAACAATAATGTTCGTGTTGGAGGAGTTGTGAATGACTGCAGGGCCACAACATTAGGTACACCTGCAGACTGCAGCACGGATTTCATATTTCATTCATTCACAACTCCTCCAACACAAACATTATTGTTTTTGCACTTTTTGGCCTCTTATTAAATAACTTTTTTAAATAGATTCAATCTTGCACGTGGAAACTTTAAGTGTGGGCTTTAGTTGATATAACACTCCCGTCAGGGGGTGCATTCTACGGCGGGGTTGCATTAATCCAGCACAACCGCGGCGCATGGACTTCATTTATAAGTAAAGGTAAGACCATAATAACCTTTTTTTTTATTAAATGTGCTTTTTTGTGTGCTACAGTTTGTATGTGTAAAGTTAAAGTTAAGTTAAAGTACTAATGATTGTCACACACACACTAGGTGTAATGAAATTTGTCCTCTGCATTTGACCCATCCCTTTGATCACCCCCTGGGAGGTGAGGGGAGCAGTGGGCAGCAGCGGCGCGCGCCCAGGAATAATTTAGGTGATTTAAGCCCCAATTCCAACCCTTGGTGCTGAGTGCCAAGCAGGGAAGAATGCTGGTATGAGCTTTTAAACATAAGCCGTTAACTGCTGCCAATCAAATGGTGAATAAGATACTCTTTAGGGTTCATATGTTTGTAAATCTGACTGTGATGAAGTCAGTGCCTCTCCAGCCATGAACCTCACCGCACGTCCCTGTATTTACCTATATTTGACTTAAGGACTCAGTCCGCATTCCTGCTACATGAAAGCCAAACAAATAATGACTGACGCAGTAAGAGGTTTGACATTCAGCTTGACGGTCCGGTTCTTAGGTCTTTGAGTGCGGCTGTAATCAAGCGAGTGTCCGCGTCAAGGCTGCTGTCAAACTGGGAGGGGCCCATCTCTTCTGCAGCTTTTATGAAGCGTTGTTGGCAGGGAAAGCTGCACGTCCTGTACAGACCAGTCCTCGTTGAACTGTAAAAGTTGTTTACGCGCCAAGAGCTGGAAGGGCGCACCAACAACAGGTGGCCGCGGTAACGCGCGGTGACTGATCGACGCGATCGAATCCCGCGGTCACCGCCCGCCGTGTTCCGTGTGAGCTCAAGTTGTAGTCTCCGCAGTAGCCTTTCGCCACGCTTTTGCTAGCGTGGAATCAAAGTGTCGGGGCACACATGTATTCGCCAGGATTAGAGGAGCGTAAAAAGGACAGCCCCAACCCATTCACTGCTGGCACGGCCGCCGCAGCCTCGGCACGAGTGAGTTTTTAATGCATTCCATTTAACTTTAATTACTCCAATCTCGGCGAGGGCACACAGGAAGAAAAGGCCCGGGCGCTTGTGCCGAGCAGATTACCCCACTGCCCTGCCAAGTCCACGGCGCACTGCATCCTAAGATAGAATTCAAATTCAAATGTGGGCTAAAGAAAGTGCAGCTGTCACCCCTCTGGCCTGCGAAGCCCCAACCAGATCAAAGATGAGCTGTCCTCCTTCCCTGCCTGTGTAAAAATGAGCTGTCCTGGCCGTGCCAGTGTCTCGTCCCCCTGGGGCACCTAATCCTCCTCTCCTGACTCCACACTGACAGTCTGAATAAAGGCGTTAAACCCCGCAAAATAATTACCAATTAAAACGGATGGAGAAGTCATCAGGTAGTGACTGGAGCAGGCTGAAGGGGGGCGCGGGGACGGGGGGTACAGCGGAGGCGGTTGCCTGGCGTCGACGCCAAGAACAACCTGTGTTTGCTCCTTTACGGCTTTGCTCTTCTGGATGGCTGAGTGACCTTACAGAGCCGTATCAGACCCGGAACAGACTTCTTGGATGTCGCAAGAAGTTTGTGTGAGGACCACCCACGACCCCCTCCCCGCTTTTTCTAAAAACACCTGGCTCTTACAGTAGCCAGAGAGGGCTGAACTTTTGCAAAGAGAACTTTTTTAATCTGGTCTTTTTCCACCTGGACCGCTTGCAAACGTGCAGATTTAAGTTAGCGTGTTAGCACTTTTGCTGTTTGCTTTCACGCAGCATCTCCCAAAACTGAGTACAGCACTCACATTTTGTTTATTCTCACATTTTGTTTATTCTACCTCCTCAATGGACACTGTACTATAGAAAGTAAATCTAGATACACTTAATAGCAGGGGTGTCCCGATCCAATATTAATATTGGATAGCTGTCCCATATCAGCAAGAAATAAGTATTGGATGATATCGGCTTGCATCTAAAATACACGCAGTCCTGCAGAGCGATTAGTTGTGCAAATATGGACATCTAAATGTCCTCCAACAAGCACAGAAGGTTGGTCCTTTCCTGTATTTTTATTATATTATATTGTATAGAAAAGGTAAAATGGTAGGAGCAAGCAGCTATACAACAGCTCAGCACACAATAACACACAAGCTAAACATAAGTTAAAGTACTGTGGCGGAATTATTCTCTGCATTTGACCCATCACCCTTGATCACCCCGTAGGAGGTGAGGGGAGCAGTGAGCAGCAGCGGTGGCCACGCCCGGGAATAATTTTTGGTGATTTAACCCCCAAATGCAACTCTTGATGCTGAGTGCCAAGCAGGGAGGTAATGGGTCCCATTTTTATAGTCTTTGGTATGACTCGGCCGGGGTTTGAACTCACAACCTACCGATTTCAGGGCGGACACTCTAACCACTAGGCCACTGAGTAGTGTCCCTATTTGAACAATATTGTAGCAATCAATATAAACAAGTATCAAACAATTATAGTTCCATGTTGCTTACGTATACAAAGTCTGCAAGGCAGAAGCATATTAGAAAGTATTCAGTAACAAACGTGACCGCATCATTCAACTTACTGTGTCTTGATCTTAAAGAGGAACTGCACTTTTGTGGAAATTTGCCTATTGTTCACAATCATTATGAAAGACATGACGACGGATGGATTTTTTTAATGCACTATAACTTGTAAATAAACGGAAATAAAAGTCAATTGGAGGTTCTCTATTTCGACCATAAAATCAAATAAATAACCATTCAAAAAGCGCCAAGAATTAGTGATGTTGTTATTATAAGCACTAACGGAGACAAACTATTTATAGCGGTGCCGTGATCACTTCCGTGTGTCCCTATGTTTACATCATTGAGTGTTCTGCTGCTTCCTTGCTTCCTTTCTCCCTGGAAGTATTTTGTAGATCATAAATCATGCATCTTACCTGCACAGAGGATGTCTGAGTAGGTATTCCGAAAAGTTGGGACACTTCGCCTGCCATTTAGGGCCCGGAAATGGCAAGAACGACACGAAAAGACGCTTTCTCCCCGCCCCCGTTTCTTTGCGAGGATTATGAGTCATTCTTCACCTAAATGGGAAGAATGGGCATCCCAATGACAGCAGACATTGCACAGTAAGTGACGTTTTATTATGTTTGTTAGCTCTCATAAAGTCTGCAGTGCGTTATAATCATTTATGTTGTAAAAAAAAAAAAAAAAAAAAAAAAAAAGCAAACGTGATGTGTTTCTTAAATTAATGCGTCGCGTATGCTTAAAATGATCAAAATACGTAAATATTATAAATGTGCCTGTTACTACATTACATATATACTTACATCATATATATAAAACCTTAATGGAGGTGTTTGGATGTTTTTTTTAATACTTTATAGGTGGAATAGAGCGATTCCCATAGGCTCCATTGTAAGCAGACGTTTGATCACATTTATTTAATATTTAGAATGCAATAAAAAAAAAAAAATCCATCGTCATGTTTTTCATAAACGATGGGCAAATTTCCAAAAAAAGTTCAGTTCCCCTTTAAATTATTGAATTCTTATGAACTACAGATGTTGCAAGTGTCATGTCTGTGTTAATCATGTTTTTGTTTTGCTTGGGTTTTGGGCTCTTTTTTTAGTTCCTGGTTGCACTTCCTTGTTTTGGTTTCCATGGTCACCCATTAGTTTTCACTAGTGATGGGTTGATGAGGCCTCATGAAGCGTTTCGACACATTGCAAAACTGTATTGATACTGTGTCGATACTGTGTCACTAAATACTGACATCTGCTGGACATTAAAAATCCCTACAGGCAACCTATGGACCGACTCAACTGACACTGATTTGATGACCTAGTATATACAATAATATAAACCAAGTCATTGTATTTCATTTAGGATTATTTCATATCTTCATTTAAATAAAAATATATTTTTATCTTTTTTAGATACAGTCAAATAATGTGAGCATGTATCATGACTAGGATGGTAGAAGGTGGGGATTGAACCCCAGTAACCGATTGCTGGCACGGCCACGCTACCAACTTCGCCACGCCGTCATTCCTGTACCTTCTCTAGTAACAGTAGTGATGGGTCCTGCAACACAGATGCATAGGCGCATGCGTCGAGCTCATAGAGCGAAACCCTGTGTCGGTGCGCGTACCGCTTTTAGAAAGTCACGTGACCGATCATGAGCTGCTTTGGTCACGTGACCGATACGCGAACTGTATCGCACTGACGCCTCCTCTGTGCCCTGTGAGCAACATTCCCTCTAAGGTGCGCGCCTGCGCAATTGCGCAGTGCTCAAGCGTCCTCCGCGCACACCGTGCGCCGCACAGCCAATATATGCCGCGCACCAAATCAAACCCATCTGAATTCTAAACAAAATAAACACATAAATGCAACTTTGAGTGACAGTGACAACAAGCGGCCCTAATGGTGTTCGTCAACAACACGCATTGCGCCGCTTCCTAATAAACACAGTTTGGCGCGCAGGCGTCAGTGCGATACAGTTCATGAGCGGTCACGTGACCAGAACAGCTCATGAGCGGTCACGTGACCAAAACAGCTCGTGTTCGGTCACGTGACTTTCTAAAAGCGATACGCGCACCGACACAGGGTATCGCTCTATGAGCTCGACGCATGCGCAGATGCATCGGTCTTGCCGGACCCATCACTAGTTTTCACCTGTCTTGTCACGCACCTGTTTCACATCCTCATGTCACGCACCTGTCTCACGTTTTCACTAATCATATCACCAGTATTTAAGGCCATTGTTGCCAGGCAGTCGGCCTGGCGACATCACTCTGTTCACCCTCATGATCCATGCTGCTCTTCCTTTTGCCCCTCTTGTCATGTCAAGTAAGTTTTGTTATTGTTCATAGTTTTTTGCCTTTGTGCTAGTGTTTTGTTTTCATAGTCTAGTTTTGTACTTCCGCCATTGTGCGCGCCTTTTGTTTTCATAGTCAAGTTTTTTCCCTCCGCTGTGAGCGCTTTTTGTTTATCCCCTTTTGAGCCTTTTTTGAGTTAATATATTAAACATGTCCTCACCTGCACGCCACGTTTGGTCCAATTCCTTTGCACCACGGGAGAACAAACCACGCCACAGACCAAGTCTTGACAGCAAGCCCCAAGTTGCAGTTGATTATTAGGAAAGATGAACTCCAGCATGTACTTTGTGACATTTTTATTGCAGTATATCTTGTACTATAGTTAATGGATATATTTTAAAGTAGTCAGTGTACAGCTTGTGTAGCATTAGATTATTATATCTACTGAAATTGAGTCAACACACAACATTTATTGTTTAAATATCTGGCAACTCAAATGATTCTACATCACAGGATGTCTAAATTCCATCCATCCATCTTCTTCCGCTTATCCGGGGTCGGGTCACGGGGGCAGCAGCCTAAGCAGGGAAGCCAAGACTTCCCTCTCCCCAGCTACTTCGTCCAGCTCCTCCCGGGGGATCCCGAGGCGTTCCCATGCCAGCCGGGAGAGATAGTCTTCCCAACGTGTCCTGGGTCTTCCCCGTGGCCTCCTACCGGTCGGACGTGCCCTAAACACGTTCGGGTGGCATCCTGACCAGATGCCCGAGCCACCTCATCTGGCTCCTCTCGATGTGGAGGAGCAGCGGCTTTACTTTGAGCTCCTCCTATAGTATAAAAACTACAATGCGGCCCATATCAAAGTACGTGTTGAAATGTATATTTTCCAAAAAGCTCCGTCCAGGGTCGGCAGCACTCGTGCGCGCTGCCACTGCCAGGCTTGACTATAGAGAAGACACAATTATCTTGCTACCCACTTGTGTTGCCAGATATTTAATGACTGTGTGTTGACTTATTTTCAGGGGATAGTAACACTATACTGCTATACAGGCTGTACACTGACTACTCTGAAGTCTATCCAAGCGTCATAAAAATGCTCACGTTCTTATATCATTTCGCCTTTGTGTGTATTCACCAGCCACTGTGCACACAGACTTGCGGACATGCACGTGTGTTTCCACCTGCACACTGCAGGCGTGTTTGCAGACTAGCGTGCCACTGGGACCTGGGGCACTAATCCACCAGCGCCACACTGCCGAATCCAGGTAAAGTGATCCTAAAGCCCCCCCCTCCTCTGTTCTTCCCCGCTAGCCTTTGAGCCGCAACTATTAGCAGCGCAGCAGATCAGACTGGGGAAGATCGTCTGAAAGGAGCAGTCTGGACCAGGACCCACATTTTGACAAGTTAATCCCCTCTCTGACGGCAGGCAGAAAGGGGCTGAATCAGCCCGCGACACAGGGATTGTGACTTGACCATGTTCTTTTGAAGATTCCTTCCTCTGGAACGCCGCACAAAACCTGGATCTTTGTCCCGTGTGCACTCGCGTAAATTGAACATCTGCCGCTGCCGCCAGGGCCGCTAAAGTCGGATTGGTCTGACACATTTCAGTGCTTTTAATAATGGCCTCCGTGTGTTTGAACGACGATGTGAGGGCTTACGCAACATGAAAGTCACACTTGCTGGACACTTCATTAGGTACACCTGCGAGCACAATCATAAAAATATTGTTGAACTAATACATGTTTGATAGCATCAATCAAACCTTTTCAAATACATCTGGCCATTAGTTTAGGGCAGTCAAACTCATTTTAGATCAGGGGCCACATGGAGAAAAATCTACTCCCAAGTGGGCCAGACTGGTAAAATCACGGCACGATAACTTAAAAATAAAGACAACTTCAGGTTGTTTTCTTTGTTTAAAAATAGAACAAGCACATGCTGAAATTGTACAAATCATAATGTTGTTGGGGTGTTGTTTTTTACAATTACCTGTTGTGGTTAATAGTATATATACCGTATTTCCTTGAATAGCCGCAGGGGCGCTAATTAATTTAAAACCTCTTCTCACTCCTGCGGTTACCAAAACCATGCGGAATGAGCAAGCATGCTCTAATTATTTTAAAACCTCTTCTCACTCCGGCGCATACCTTATCATGAAAAGCACATTTAATAAAAAAAAATGTTATTATGATCTTACCTTTACTTGTAAATGGGTCCATGTGCAGCTGCTTCTGATCAAAGGCAGTCTTTCTCATCTTTCTTCAATTTTAAAAGTCTCTGGAGATATTCCTTTAATTATTACCTCCTGCTTCGATTGAAAGTCCAGTTTAGAAAACGGTTTTATTTTAGATATGTAATCCTCCATGGTAAAAGTGCAAGCAAACAATTGCTGCATGCTTGCTGCTTGTTGTCTTCTTCTGCAGTACCTGTCTCCTGCAGTACTGGTAGTCGCAAGAAGGATCACTAGCGCCCTCTACCACCAGGAGGCGGGAGTCATTTAATGACTCATATTTGACCCGGCGGAAGTGCCAAGCATGCGCTAATTATTTTGCGAAACGAATTTGACCCGGCTGTAATTCTAGGCAGGCGAATACTATATTCCCGGCGCCAATTCAAGGAAATACGGTACTTTATTTGTCGTTATTTATATTTTCTGAATAAATAATGTGATAATGTTCATCAGTCAACTCATTGGTGTTCATTTTCAATATATTTCAATTACAGTATGTTATTTATGTACTTATAAAACATGTGGTTTATTTTGTACATATGCAGCATCATCTAAAATGATACATAGAATTACTATTCTTAGATTATCTTGATACAAAGAATTACTATTGCGACATCAAGTGGACACATTTAGAACAGCTGTTTCTTTCATTAAAACATTTCAGGTTAAATTTTATACTTAGCAAACTCATCCTGTGGGCCGGATAAATCCTGTTCGCAGGCCTGATCCGATCCTCGGGCCGTATGTTTGACACCCCAACATTAGATGATGTGGGTGTACCTAATTAGGTGTCCAGTGGTGTAACCTTTGTGAACTTTTGCGACTTACTCTTGCGACTTACTCACTGTCAGAACAAAAGAAAAAAAGTGCAAAAGACTCACTGAGATGTGTATTTGGATACTACAGCACAGTCGTCCTCAGTTTATCTGTGGAGTGAAAGTACTGCAATTCGCAAGTATAAAAACTATTTTATTTAATTAAAAAAAACAGATTTGCAAATATAAAAACAATTTTCTGCAAGTAAAAATTTTTGCAAGAAATATTTCACTGTGCTCGATCCACACACTTGCACTCAGAGCACCTGTAATTCGCAGTCCACAACGACGGGTGGTGCTGCTGAGTCAATCAGATGCCGTTATTTGCGCATTGCGTCTGTCAAAAGTAACAAAGAAGGGATGGTGGGGAGTAAAATGGTGGACAGAAGAGAGTGTAAACTTACAGGTTGAGCTTGTTTCCCTTCCTTCTGTTTGCCATTTTTTTGCATTGTTTTTATACTTGCAAATTGTTTTTTAATTGAAGAAAATTGTTTTTGTACTTCTGAATATTTCGTTTTACTTGCTGGAAATCGTTGGGTGTGAGAAAATATATTTTTTTGTGTTTGTGGAGTTTTGGCAGTAATTTCACTCCATATTTGATGTGGCTAATTGGTTCCAGGCCGGACCGTAATAAACTATTTTTTGCGAAGTATGATCATTATTAATAAATCTAATATTTTCATAGTTAGAGCATATAAAAATGATTTACAATCTGAATACATTTTTGTACATAATTAGAGCGCTCTAAACACACAATAACACTCATTTTACCCAATATAGTAGACATGAGTGCGATCTACTATAGACCACAGTAAAGTAAAAAGTAAAGTATAGTCACACACACGCTAGGTGTGGTGAAATTATCCTCTGCATTTGACCCATCCCCTTTTTCCACCCCCTGGGAGGTGAGGGGAGCAGTGAGCAGCAGCGGTGGCCACACTCGGTAATCCTTTGGTGATTTAACCCCCCAATTCCAACCCCTTGATGCTGAGTGCCAAGCAGGGAGGTAATGTGTCCCATTTTTATTGTCTTTGGTATGACTCGGATGGGGTTTGAATTCACGACCTACCGAGCTCAGAGCGGACACTCTAACCACAAGGTCACTGAGCAGTTCTCGCCCTTAGCCCGCAGGATCTTCCAAGCATCATTGCTATGGCCGTCGCTTGGCCACTAAAACATGGCTACAACGTGGAAATACTTAATCACAATTATAGTTATTCCTCTAAGTTAGAAGTGGGTTTCCATGTGCTAAAACCACGGTCATAAATTGTTGTGCAAAAACTTGGTCAACAGTCAGAGCTATGATCATTAGCTTTGTTTTTAGCAGTCCATGTTAGCAATGTCTTTCCCGTGTTGTCATTCCACATCGCTCAAGCCAAAGCTATGTTATTTATATCAAAGATGAAAGGAATCAAAAGTTCATCTTCACTTTGGCTGGACTGCTACTGATAGTTGATAGTGAAGTGCTGCGTTGAGTCCGATGCTGTGTTCCGCTGTGGCCTCTTGACATCACTCACGTCTAAGTCTCACCAATGTGGGCATGTATTATTGATGAGGCAGCATCTGAAGATGAAGTCCTTCAAAAAGTTGTCCAGACAAAAGTTGGTCAACTTGATTTTCGCGGTGAAGATATAGTAGCACCAAGATGAGATGCTTGTGTTGTTGTTACTAGCTACTGTATGTCACTCTTACCCCGGAAACAGAAGTCCCACTTGGTGAATATCTTTATATTAATAACATATTTATTCGTAATAATAAAAAATAAGACAAATATAAGACATGCACCTGGGGATAGGTTGATTGGCAACACTAAATTGGCCCTAGTGTGTGAATGTGAGTGTGAATGTTGTCTGTCTATCTGTGTTGGCCCTGTGATGAGGTCGCGACTTGTCCAGGGTGTACCCCGCCTTCCGCCCGATTGTAGCTGAGATAGGCTCCAGCACCCCCCGTGACCCCGAAGGGAATAAGTGGTAGAAAATGGATGGATGGATGGATAATAAATGTAATACATAAATCTGACTCAATTTAACACTTAACTCTCTGCGGATAATCAATTATATTCAAAGCCAAAAAGGAAGCTTTTGAAGGGCGTAAAAACATGTTGGATTTCAAATAATTTTTTAACTCTTTGCTCATATTTCTCAATAATCCTTAGTCCTAAAAAATATTCAAACATTTCATTCTTTTTTTGGTCTCAAAAACCTCAAAAGGTCTTCAAAAGGGTTAGAATGGGTGTCAAACTCATTTGAGCTCAGGGGCCGCATGGAGGAAAATCTGGCATTAAAACTAAAAGAATAAAGAAAACTTCAGATTGTTTTCTTTGTCTTACTTTGGCCAAAAATAGAACAAACAAATTCTGAAAATATTACAATAAAAATATAGAAAAAACTACCGGCAGCGGTAAAGTTCAGATCCATGAAGTAAAGAAGAAAGTGAATGAATGTTTAGAACTGAATACATTTACATAGGCATAAACATTTATTTTCTTTTGTAGTGGTTTTTTTTATGAATTAAGTAACGTTTATGACAACCTTTTTCCAAAACACAATATGGAATGTGAGATATAGCAGGATAATGCATACATTTATCATTTGTTTTCAAAAGGGTTACAAAAAAGTGGGACCCCAAAAATGTACTGTGGGACCCCATTTTATTGACTTGATGCGGTCCCTGGAATCACATATTGAAAATTCCCAGCACCAACACTGATGGAGTATTGGTGCGTGCAAAACAGCAGCAGGCGGCTGTGGCCTGCGGGCCGGTTCTAATACTAATCAAATATCATCCCGGGGTCCATAGATAATTAATTCGGGCCTTGACTTTGACACTTAGTGTTTAGATGATGTCACAGGTTTAAATTAGTACAATAACTCATATTGTATACAGTGTTTTATAAACTGAGAACTGTTACGTCATTTATTCAAAAAGCCTTCAAAGGGTTAAAAATATAATCCATTCCATAATGTATTTCCACTTACTGATATACTAAAGGTTTTAAGTGTTGTACGTGTCGTGCATACAAATGTTTTAAGTTACATTTTTGTCTGAGGTTATATTTCTCCTTCGTAGAACACAAATGACAGCCAAAAGTACAACAGCAATAAAAGTCGGCCTTTGTGGTAAAAAAACCAAGAAGAATATGCTATATAAAATGTTTTGTAAAAAAAAAAATGTTTTAAGTTTTTCAAAAGATATTTAAAGCGCGATGTAGCTAGGGATGTAGCCGTGGCAGCTCATCGCGCTCCTATGAGGTCAAGTCCTCGCGTTGGAGGGCAGGAAAGAGTTAAAGTTACACAAGCTCATCAGCCTCGCAGCGACGTCGGTATTCCACTGATGAGTTGTGACCCGAGGGACGCTTTGCATTGCTGATACGACTTGTCTTTTGTCTTCTGAGAACGTGCCAGAATGACCGTGGGCTAAGTACTCTGGGTGTGTTCGCCGCTTTGGACCTCGACGTGCGGTTTGATGCACACGTCTCTGGGAACCAGATAGAAAGAATTTTCCTCGTTGGACTCTTCTGTCATTACCTGTAATTAGACTTTGTCTTGCGGCCAAGTACGCATTTACTGTACCAGTACACTTACACAAACATGTACACTACATTTATTCTTTTATTAGCACACAACCTGTGTGGGTGTTTGTTTTTTATTTTATCCTCAATGCGCCGTAACTTCTGGATCAATTTAAGTCTCTACTTGCATAAAGTCAGTATCAGGAATGATAGCGTCTAATTATCATCTCCACTTACAACAGATTCGCTGCAGACGGGCCAATTTTTAATCCACTTATTGCAAGGTTACACTTATTAGGTGCCTGCATAAGCCTCCTCCAATACATTCCAAACAAATCACATTTAGATATTAACCTTGTCTGTCCACCTTATGACCATTTATGGCTCATTCCATCAAACCCAGTGCTATTTGTTTGTTGTAACTTTAAAAAAAAAACTCATCTTTTTTTAATATTACACCTACTGAACTGCTCAAAATGTGTATTGGTACATCTCTGGCATTCATTTTTGTACACCGAAGATAACTCATTCAAGTAAGAGGACAGAAAAGTAACAGGAGTGAGTTTTTAGTGTAGAACCAACAAATACAAGAAAAATAGCCACATGCTAATAACATGTTAACACTATGCACACTAGAGTGATTAAACAAAATATTATGCTTTAGATTAGACAATTAATTTTTTTTTTTAGATATGTATCTTGTGCGCACGAGAAACTCTCGTGCTCACCCAAAAGTTTCTTGTGCGCTCGAGATAGTTTCTTACAGAGCCCCTAAAGGGACATGGGGACAATTTTTTTTAGATATGTATCTCGTGCGCACCACGTAGTTTCTGGTGCGCACGAGAAAGCATTGGATGCGTGCGGATGGTTTGAGGTCTGTGTGAAAATGCCACTTCAGGAGTTAATTCGGCTGTAATTCCAACTAGGACTTTCCCCCATGTCCCTTTAGGGGTGTTGTGGCAAAATGTGAATGCTTGCCAAAAATGTATTTCCTTAGCGAGGGCGTGCAGCGCTCGCTGAACCTGCATTTTTGGCTTGGTCTGTCCACAGTGGATTACTAGGTGTAAGACAAACACTTTATCTTCCTGGTTATTGTACTGCTACGTGTTTGACATTATTTAAGACTTTATCGTGCCCGGAAAATGACAGTTTTCCTCTTCTGTGGTATTGATGAGATTTAAAGGAGTGTTGTTAGTCCAATGTTGATGTGATAAAACCTCTTTCTTGTTTGGAAGATACACACAATTGTTACTGTTATTTCTTCTTGCACATAATCAATATGTACAACGTGTTTGGATGTATTCATTTATGTAAAAGTGTCATTAAATGTAATATTGCCAGACAAAAAGTGATTTGACGTAATGTTTTGATATTTACACATCGCATATTTACACACGTGTATTTTATTAGAATACCCTTATTAGTAAAGATGTCCGATAATGGGTTTTTTGCCGATATCCGATATTCTGATATTGTCCAACTCTTAATTACTAATTCCGATATCAACCGATACCGATGTATACAGTTGTGGATTTTACACATTATTATGCATAATTTTGTTGTGATGCCCTGCTGGATGCATTAAACAATGTAACAAGGTTTTCCAAAATAAGAGAACAACTTCAACTCAAGTTATGAAAAAAAAGTCCCAACATGGCACTGCCATATTTATTATTGAAGTCACAAAGTGCATTATTTTTTTTAACATGCCTCAAAACAGCAGCTTGGAATTTGGGACATTCTCTCCCTGAGATAATCCTGATACCCACTACAACTATGGGAAATACTATACTTTGACTTTCACAAAGTGCACTATTTTTTTTTTTTTTTTAAACATGCCTCAAAACAACAGCTACAAAAACAATGAAGGCACACAGCTTCAGTCTAGAGTATACTAGAGTAATAAAGTAAACAATAACATAGTCCTCCTTTAGTAGATTGCCTGGCATACTGTATAACAGGAAATTATAAACTGGGCTCAATCTGCCCTGCTCTAACGTAATTGTATGAGTAACACACATGTGCTGCAAGCTAGTGGTGAGTGCTTGAAGTGGCCTACCAGTCAGCCAGAGCTTCTGAAATACTGCGATGAGACTCGATTAATAATCGGATAAAAGAGACAAACTACATTTCTATCCTTTCCAGTATTTTATTGAAAAAAACCAGCATACTGGCACCATGTTCTGGACATTGGGGGTGCAGCATACACCAATAATAACACAGAAATGTAACTCATCAGAACTGAATCAGATATTGTACACGTTTCTGTTGTGAATAATAAAGGATTAATTTTAGGCTGCCTCTGAATAATAGCATGAAATATTCCAGCACCTTCATAACGTTTAGTTATACTAAAGCGTCACTCAAATCTAAATATATTTATATAGCTTTATCAGCCCGGCTACATTGATCCATTATGAAACCAACCTGAGCTATTTCTGTCAGTTACGTTTATTTCCAAATTGGTAACCGTGCGTTTTCTCTCTCAAAACGGAGTCAAATGTGCCGGAGACACATTATCAGCCCCGCGTTGCAACAAAGGCATAACTTTAACGTTACTCACAAAAAAGCTGAACTCATGAATGCTTGTTGCCACTATGGACTTAAAAAGTTACGTACTGTGAGTTCTTCCCTTCATCCATGGCTCCAACATGTTTCCTTTTCAGGTGCTTCTGAAGCAATGTTGTACTTCCGTGCCATTTTGCAGGAAACGGTCTTCTTTGAAGTCTTTAAAGTGAAGTGTTCCCACACTTTTGACGACTTAGATCGTACACTTTTCTCCATTGAAGCAATAACCTCAAGATGTTTCTCCGCTAAACTATCGGTACTGTTTTCCTGCGCCATTTTTCAAATTTTTCCAGCAAAGGAGACGCCGTTGTCACGTGAGCTGCACATGACACGTCATTGGCTAGCTTACGCCACCTCATGAGACGTAGCCTCAGCGACGCCCTGGCGCTGTTTTGTACTGTTTGTACTTATTTTGATTATTGTTTCTCAGCTGTTTGTAAATGTTGCAGTTTATAAATAAATGTTTATAAAACAAAAAAAACAACAAAAAAATAACCAAAAAAATTAAAATAAAATAAAAAAGCCCCCGCGCATGCGCATAGCATAGTTCCAACGAATCGATGACTAAATTAATCGCCAACTATTTTGGTAATCGATTTTAATCGATTTAATCGATTAGTTGTCGCAGCCCTAATATATATATATATATATATATATATATATATATACGCACACACACTCAATTTGACATACAGAATAACTACTATTTCTAAGAACAAGTTACAGTACTATATAATACATATAAAATATTATATATACACTACCGTTCAAAAGTTTGGGGTCACATTGAAATGTCCTTATTTTTGAAGGAAAAGCACTGTACTTTTCAATGAAGATAACTTTAAACTAGTCTTAACTTTAAAGAAATACACTCTATACATTGCTAATTGTCATGATCCGTGGTCCGGATCATGTTTTGTTTAGTTATGCTGTTAGTTTTGGACTTCCTTAGTTCCTGGTTTCACTTCCTTGTTTTGTTTTGTTTCCATGGTTACTCATTAGTTTTCACCTGTCACGTCACGCACCTGTTTTACGTTTTGAGTCACGCACCTGTTTTCACCAATCATGTCACTGTTATTTAAGTCTACCTTTGTTCATCACTCATTCTGCCTGCATTGTCTGTGTCACACTGGTTCATGTCTCTTGCTGACCAAGTAAGTCATAGTCCAGGTCATAGCTTCTGCTAACTAGCAGCTTCTTTTGTGTTTTAGGCACGCTTGCCTTTTTGCTTTATTGTTTGTGTTTGTGATAGTTTGAGTGATTTATGTTTAATAAATCCAAGCTCACCTTCACGCTGTCGTCCGAAGCCATTTTTGCATCGGAAGAACAACCCCGCAGCGAGCTGCGGACCCCCCCTCCCCCCACGTGACACTAATGTGGTAAATGACTATTCTAGCTGCAAATGTCTGGTTTTTGGTGCAATATCTACATAGGTGTATAGAGGCCCATTTCCAGCAACTATCACTCCAGTGTTCTAATAGTACAATGTGTTTGCTCATTGGCTCAGAAGGCTATTTGATGATTAGAAAACCCTTGTGCAATCATGTTCACACATCTGAAAACAGTTTAGCTCGTTACAGAAGCTACAAAACTGACCTTCCTTTGAGCAGATTGAGTTTCTGGAGCATCACATTTGTGGAGTCAATTAAACGCTCAAAATGGCCAGAAAAAGAGAACTTTCATCTGAAACTCGACAGTCTATTCTTGTTCTTAGAAATGAGGGCTATTCCACAAAATTGTTTGGGTGACCCCAAACTTTTGAACGGTATTGTGTGTGTGTGTGTATATATATATATATATATATATATATATATATATATATATATATATATATATATATATATATATATATATATATATATATATATATATATATACACACATATGAATTATATGGTTAGATTTTTGCTCCAAAAAGGGTATTTCAACAAGTAAACAGTACAGTTAGTACTTGATTTATATATATATGTAATGCTCATAAGGGTATTGTAGTAAAATATGCAGAGATGAGATGTGTCAATATCAAAATATTACTTGAATTTAATTTTTGGCAGCAACAAAGTGGCCATTTGTGTAGATATTGTTCTAAAAAGGGTATTTCAACAAGTAAACAGTACAGTAGGTACTTGATTTTGATATATGTAATGCTCATAAGGGTATTCTAGTAAAATATGCGTGTGTAAATATTCGATGTGTAAATATCAAAATATTACGTCAAATCACTTTTTGTCAGGCAATATTACATTAAATGACAATTTTACATAAATGAATACATCCAAACATGTGCATATTTATTATGTGCAGGAAGAAATAACAGTTACAATTGTGTGTATCTTCCAAACAAGGAGGCTTTATCACATCAACATCGGACTAACACTCCTTTAAATCTCATCAATACCACAGACGAGGCAAACTGTCATTTTCCGGGCATAAGAAAGTCTTAAATAATGTCAAACACGTAGCAGTACAATAACCACTAAGTTAAAGGCCTACTGAAATGATTTTTTTTTAATTAAACGGGGATAGCAGATCCATTCTATGTGTCATACTTGATCATTTCGCGATATTGCCATATTTTTGCTGAAAGGATTTAGTATAGAACAACGACGATAAAGTTTGCAACTTTTGGTCTCTGATAAAAAAAAAAAGCCTTGCCCCTACTGGAAGTAGCGTGACGACACCGGAGGAAGGACTGCTCATATTTTCCTATTGTTTACACCAGCAGCGATAGAGATTCGGACCGAGAAAGCGACGATTACCCCACTAATTTGAGCGAGGATGAAAGATTCGTGGATGAGGAACGTTAGAGTGAAGGACTAGAATGCAGTGCAAGACATATCTTTTTTCGCTCTGACCGTAACTTAGGTACAAGCTGGCTCATTGGATTCCACACGCTCTCCTTTTTCTATTGTGGATCACGGATTTGTATTTTAAACCACCTCCGATACTATATCCTCTTGAAAATGAGAGTCGAGAAAGCGAAATGGACATTCACAGTGACGTTTATCTCCACGACAATACATCGACGAAATGCTTTAGCTACGGAGCTAACGTGATAGCATCGTGCTTAACTGCAGATAGAAACAAAATACATAAACCCCTGACTGGAAGGATAGACAGGAAATCAACAATACTATTAAACCATGAACATGTAAATACACGGTTAATGCTTTCCAGCTTGGCGAAGCTTAAAAATGCTGTTGCTAACGACGCCATTGAAGTTAACTTAGCAGCGGGACCTCACAGAGCTATTATAAAAACATTAGCGCTCCACCTACGCCAGCCAGCTCTCATCTGCTCACCAACACCCGTGCTCCCCTGCGTTCCAGCGATCGACGGAAGGACGAAGGACTTTACCACAATCATCCATGCAGTCGGTGGCTAGCGTCGGCTAGCGCGTCTGCTATCCGAGTCAAAGTCTTCCTGGTTGTGTTGCTGTAGTCCGCCGCTAATACGATTCCACCTACGACTTTCTTCTTTGCAGTCTTCATTGTTCATTAAACAAATTGCAAAAGATTCACCAACACAGATGTCCAGAATACTGTTGAATTATGAGATGAAAACAGAGCTATTTTGTATTGTATTCAATGGGGTACCGATACTTGCATTTCACTGGTTACGTCACGCGCATCATCATCCAAAGACGTTTTCAACCGGAAGTTTAGCAGGAAATTTAAAATTGCACTTTAAAAGTTAACCCGGCCGTATTGGCATGTGTTGCAATGTTAAGATTTCATCATTGATATATAAACTATCAGACTGCGTGGTCAGTAGTAGTGGGTTTCAGTAGGCCTTTAAAGTGTTTGTCTTACACCTTGTAATCCGCTGTGGACAGAATAAGCCAAAAATGCAGGTTCAGCAAGTGCTGCACGCCCTCGCGAAGGAAATACATTTTTGGCAGGCATTCACATTTTGCCACAACACCCCTAAAGGGACATGGGGGAAAGTCCCAGTTGGAAATAAAGCCAAATTAACTCCTGAACTGGCATTTTCACACAGACCTCAAATCATCTGCACGCATCAATGCTTTCTCGTGCGCACCAGAAACTATCTGGTGCGCACGAGATACATATCTAAAAAAAAATTGTCCCTGTGTCCCTTTAGGGGCTCCGTAGTTTCTAGTGCGCAAAAGATGTTATCCCGTGAGCACAAGAAACATAAAGGGAGATGGGGAAAATATTTTTTTAGATATGTTTCTTGTGCTCATGGGAAAACATCTCGAGCGCACGAGAAACTTTTGCATGAGCACGAGATAGTTTCTCGCGCGCACACGATACATCTAAAAAAAATGTAGCCATTAGATCAGGGGTGTCCAAAATGTTTCAAATGCCGTAGATCGATCAGCCAGCTCGCTATCAATCTGCTGTCGGGCACAAACTGACCCTGCTGTGAGGCACACAATGGGTGGATGAAACGCTCGTACACTAAGACAATGTTCGTACAAAAAATAATATTTTTATTTGCTCTGTGGTTCGTAAATTGAAAAGTTGTGTAATGAGGTGTTCGTAAAGCGAGGTAACGGGCACGCTAATTGTTTGTTTGTTCCCTACACGCTTAACAAAGTTACATTGAAGGACATCACATGTTTACTTGTTTACAACTGAACATGTCCGAAAAGGAGTGGGAAGAAGCAGATCTTATTCAAACCTACTTCCTCTCCCTGATAGTTTGTTCTCTTCCTGTTTTGAACATGTTGAATAATGAATACATATCAAATAAGATGAAAGATACAATGCATCCATAAATAAATACAGCTCCTCACCAATTGCAAGCAAGGAGGTGTGGTCAGGGGAGTAGGCTGCAGGATATGAGGTCAATAGGAGAAGAATGCATATTTACCTGCACATACCTGCATACCATATGTTGATTGCTTGTAAATGGGACATACTGTACAAGGTGTGTCGGAAAAGTTGACGTTAATTGCAGTCTCACATGTGAGGGTCGTTAAGTCTACAAAGAAATGGTAAATGGGTTATACTTGTACAGCGCTTTTCTACCTTCAAGGTACTCGAAGCGCGCGGGGTACACCCTGGACAAGTCGCCACCTCATCACAGGGCCAACACAGATAGACAGACAACATTCACACTCACATTCACACACTAGGGCCAATTTAGTGTTGCCAATCAACCTATCCCCAGGTGCATGTCTTTGGAGGTGGGAGGAAGCCGGAGTACCCGGAGGGAACCCACGCAGTCACGGGGAGAACATGCAAACTCCACACAGAAAGATCCCCAGCCCAGGATTGAACCCAGGACCTTCGTATTGTGAGGCACACACACTAATTCCCTCCCAATTAATTATTTTTACTACAAAAAATGTCAAATAAAATTTAGTTTGAATGAAAAAATGTAAAAATAATCTCACATAAATAAAAAAGTGTGATTTTCATTTTTTTCAATCAGTGGAACTCAAAATAAAATGATGCTTCGGTCCCCAATTTCTCCCCCATGGCTCCTTGGGCCTTTTTTCCTCTCTCCAAAAATCAAGGGGGTCATCAAGGGCACCTATTTTGAAGACGTGGACAAGCAGTAGGTCCAGAAATGCATGCTGGAAAAGTGTGTTAGGGGGAAATTTGTAGTTTTGATTTTAACGACTTGGGCACACCTTGTACTCTGTTTGTCATCAGACATGACTTACTAGAATGTCAATCAGCAATATGGTGTCTACTTCCTGGTTTGTGCTGTTCACATGCATTCCTGCAACTTTATCCAGATCCCCGGCAAACAGACAAACAATTTTTGGTGTAATCTTCTAACAGTGTTTAACTTTGTCAACCTGACCCAAGACTTTTGCACAGAACTTACAAAACAATCTCAATGCGTCAAGGCTATTTTGCAGCAGTCAAGTTAACCTCTTCATTTTCATCGGCAGCATCAAAAAGAACATCCTCACACGAGCTGTTGCACCCGGTAACCTCGGAATAAGGCATGCGTGTCCTTAATTGTCCGACCAACTCGTAGAGCCGCTTTTGTGCAGCTGGCGGGCAAACGTGTATGAGCGCAGACGACCAACAAACTCCGACAAGCCGCTTGTCTGTGCAAGCACTTTCCCCGCACAGAGAGGGACTCTTCTTTGGGGGGCCAGGTCTTAAATAGTCGCTGATTTGTAATGGAAGTAGAATAATTAGTGTTGTTTAATATTGACAGAAAATCACTGCGATTGATTTTGCATCAACAAACAATTAAAAGGAATAAGCATCCAATTGTGTGTGAAAAGGTTTTCAAATACACACTTATTCCCATAGAAACTCATGTGAATAGAAATAAACAGTTACAGGGTCAAGCCCTGTGCAGGAAAATGAACTTTGCGACTGTCAAGTAAACCTAAAGTAAAGTCAACTCACCATTAAAAGGCACAGAGAGAACAAGATGGTGTTTGCAGAGCAGCATTTGCTTGGGAAAGTGTTTTGGTGTACTTCATTCTGGGCTGTCCAAAGTGTGGCCAGGTTTGTGTTTTATATTAAAAAAAAAAAAAACGTCGTCTCGCATACTGTAGTGGCGGTCGTAGTGTTTGAATTCCAAGTTTTTAGGAACGCCCCAACTGGGTTCAACCAGTCAGCACAGCCCGTCCCGCAAAGGTTCTTGGGGAACTTCCGAAAGACCCACCTCGCTAAATTATTATGACTAAAAATAGTTCCTGTAGAACTAAATCTACCCACGTAGTTTTTGGTGGAAACACAGGGGGGTACTTTATTTACCCGGGTAAATGGGAAACTTCCTGTAGTGTAAAGGTTCCTGCGGTGAAAAACGGCCTAAGGTGTGCGGATTGATACAGATATCGACAGTAACAATACCAATTAGTCTAGTAGGGTCTAGTCAGGTCGATACCACATTGGTCAGATAGTTATTTTTTACTATCAAAATATATTTTGTCGTTTTTGTTATTGTTTACAAACTACGGACATAAGTCCAAAAACCAAAGGATTTAAATCAGAGCTAATAGCAGGAAATCATTGAAATATTTAGTTGATATTGTTAAACAACCATCCTGTGTTTTTGTATGATTATAATTGTCATCAAAAATGTAATAATTCAATGATGTTGAAAATATGAAGTATCAGCATTGGTAACTGTGTGGTATTGGATTGATACCTTCATTTGTAGTATCGCCCAAAACTAGTTTAAAGTATCCCAACAGAAGAAAAAGTGCTTGGTGCATTTTAACAGAAGTGTAGATGGAACATGTTACCATAGAAAGTAACTAGATATGAACAGTGAGTTTAAAAGTAAAATATTAACAGTTTTGAGAAATTAGTACACCCGGAAATGATGTAGTATGTTACTGCATACGCCAGCAGCTAAATTAGGAACTTTTGTAACCCGTTTTGAAATGCTTCTATTATCAATTATATGCAAAATGGTATTTTGTTTAATATATCTGTAACGCAGGAGGCTGCAATATATATCCCGATATAGATTGTAGGCCATAGCACCCATCCCTACATGATATCATCCGATACTTGTTTATTTTGCTGATATCGGACGATATCCGATATCAATATTGGAGCAGGACACCCCTAGTTATTACACTAATTTAGGGATATTCAACAACATCATGAAGAGGACCGCAGTTTCAAGAGCCCGAGGGCTCAGGGGTCGGACATCGAAATGTGGATGTTTTGTCAGAAAGTGCCTCCGCAGGTTATATTTCTTTGAGACTATTCTGCCCTCGCTACTCAATTCCAGTCTGTGCAACAAGACAGATAGTTAACAGTATGAAGAAGAAACTGTAGTTTTTGTTGGATTGATGTTTCTTCTTTTGAATTATTTTCCTTCCTTAGTTTTATTTCTTTACACTTATTCCTTCATTCAGGTTTGTCAGACTGTAAATATGAACATAAAATAAACATAACAAAAGAATAACGTCTATTGTGTATTTTACCTAAATAAAATAGAAGGTTTAGTGTTAATGTATCCACACAATAAACAACAAATGTTTACACATATAGAAATTACAAAACATTCACACGCCAAACATTGTATGTGACTTATCACTATTAGCGTTGTCGCCCTATATTGGTCAAATTTAGCACTACACATATTAAACGAGGATTGATCATTACTCTCAGACAAAAAACAATACAACCACAAATATAAAATACATCACGTAGTCAACAATTTCAATACCAAACAAACTAAATATCTTCCTGCACAATATTTATTTACAAATGTTTGACCAAGTTTTGTGATGAAGCTTCCATGGATCAATGTGTCCGTCACTTAAAAGGTCCGTCAGAAAACAATGACTTGATCACTTAGAAGATTCCTACTTTCCTACTTTGTTGTCCAGTCGTTGTTAAAAGTCAGATTTTTGCAATTTATTTAGATTTTTTTTCAAAGGGTTGAATGAGTAGTCTGCTTCTACTCACCCCACTGCTGCTTCATTGTGACACATATGCCTCGCTGTTTCCCCCTGCGGGCTGGCGGGAGTACTGCATACAACATCAACCTGAGTTTTAATGGTTTCATCAAGCCAAGGTGATGTTCGGCAGGCCAAATGAAAAGCCACATCCGGCCCGCCAGTTGGACAGGCCTGCACTAATTTGTTTTGTTGCTATATCACAAAGCTAGGATGCATATATTTCCATTTACTGTAGCTTAATGGATTTTTATCTACAAAACCCAAAACCAGTGAAGTTGGCACATTGTGTAATTCGTAAATAAAAACAGAATACAATGATTTTCCTCCTTGTTCCGGAGGACATGACGTCCACAGTTTCCAAAAACAATTTGAAATGTGGACTTGTCAGACCACAGAATAATTTTCCACTTTGCATCAGTCCATCTTAGATGAGCTCGAGCCCAGCGAAGCCGGCGGCCGACAAAGGTTTTTTTAAAGTGTTCCTGATCCCATGTGGTGATATCCTTTACACACTGTCGCTTTTTGATACAGTACCGCCTGAGGGATCAAAGGTCACGGCATTGCCGCTTACGTGCAGTGGTTTCTCAAGATTCTCTGAACCTTTTGATGATATTACGGACCATAGATGGTGAAATCCCTAAATTCTTTGCAATAGCTGGTTGAGAAATGTTGTTCTTGAACTGTTCTACAATTTGCTCACGCATATTTTCACAAAGTGGTGACCGTCACCCCATCCTTGTTTGTGAATGACTGAGCATTTCATGGAAGCTGCTTTTATACCCAATCATGGCACCCACCTGTTCCCAATTAGCTTGTTCACCTGTGGGATGTTCCAAATAAGTGTTTGATGAGCATTCCTCAACTTTCTGAGTCTTTTTTGCCACTTGTGCTAGCTTTTTAGAAACATGTTGCAGGCATCAAATTCCAAAGGAGCTAATATTTGCAAAAAATAACAAAGTTTTTCAGTTCGAACGTTAAGTATCTTGACTTTGCAGTCTATTCAATTGAATATAGGTTGAAAGGGATTTACAAATCATTGTATTCTGTTTTTATTTACGATTTACACAATGTGCCAACTTCACTGGTTTTGGGTTTTGTACATTGTATTGCTTTGAGCATCTCTACTGTAGTTTGTTTCAGTAAGAACCATTTTATGTTATATGGTTATCATCACACTTATTCTTTTTGGCATCACACACAAAAACTAAAGAAAACGCATTCATTCCTCCAGAAGTCTCACAAGATTTGCTGACAGAGTTTTGTTTGAATTTTGGGGATTGTTTTTTCTCTGAAAATCTTGGTTCGGCTTTAAATTGTTTGACTTTTGGGCCGTTTGATAGAAAGCTGAGTGGATTGAGTTTAAAGCGAGTTGTGCAATAACAGAAACTTCTCTGCGTATTAATATGCATTATGTGTCCTGGCTTGGCACATTCCTGTTTTGCTTGAAAGTGTATTTGCCTGACAGATGAGAACCTTTAAGGTTGAAGGACAGTTTGATCACATAAGTGAAGTGGCAAACAAAACAAAGCATATTTGCCTATGAAAGAAAGACAAGGCCTGCAGGCCATCTTCATTAGCGAGCCCACTTTGTCCTCGCGCTCGCTCGTCATTAGCCCGGCCACAATACGTCCACATCCTCTTGACGACACCGCACGCACGTTGTTCAATAATTGCCCCGTGAAGGACAAACAAGCAGCGTATTTAGACGAAGAAGAATAAAAAGGCTTCGTTATTCAAAGCGCAATCACCGGCTGAGATTTTTAGGCCTTGGCTCTTCATCGCCTTTGTGCTCGAAGGCCATCTGATGTCAGAGTGCCTCTCAGCACATTAGGAATTAAAAGAGCGTCTTTGTGGCGGCTTCAAATAAAGACGTCGCTGCCGCCACACGTCCACTGACGACGCTACCCTGGCAGCTGGTGGCTTAAAGAGTCTGCAGATTACGACGTTTATGTCCCACCTGATGGCCAGAACCTCAATGTCAACAAGAAGAATATACACTCCATACAGTATATATACAGTACGTACTATATATATATATATATATATATATATATATAGATACATACTTTATACATACTATATATATATATATATATATATATATATATATATATATATATATATATATATATATACATACTATATACATACTATATATATATATATGTATATATATAGATAGATAGATAGATAGACATATATGCACACATATAAGTATATACACAATACACATATGTATGTACACATATATATATATATATATATATATATATATATATATATATATATATATATACCAGTGACGTGCGGTGATGTTCATGGCTGGTGAGGCACTGACTTCATCACAGTCAGATTTACAAACATATGAACCCTAAAGAGTATCTTATTCACCATTTGATTGGCAGCAGTTAACGGGTTATGTTTAAAAGCTCATACCAGCATTCTTCCCTGCTTGGCACTCAGCATTAAGGGTTGGAATTGGGGGTTAATTCACCAAAAATTATTCCCGGGCGCGGCGCCGCTGCTGCCCACTGCTCCCCTCACCTCCCAGGAGGTGAACAAGGGGATGGGTCAAATGTAGAGGACACATTTCATTACACCTAGTGTGTGTGTGACAATCATTGGTACTTTAACTTAAGTTTAACTTTACACATACAAACTGTAGCACACAAAAAAGCACATTTAATAAAAAAAACTTTATTATGGTCTTACCTTTACTTATAAATTAAGTCCATGCGCCGCTGTTGTCCTGGATAATGCACCCCAGCCGTAGAATGCACCCCCTGACGGGAGTGTTATATCAACTAAAGCCCACACTTAAAGTTTCCACGTGCAAGATTGAATCTATTTAAAAAAGTTATTTAATAAGAAGCCAAAAAGTGCAAAAACAATAATGTTTGTGTTGGAGGAGTTGTGAATTGTGAATGACTGAAATATGAAATCCGTGCTGCAGTCTGCAGGTGTACCTAATGTTGTTGCCCAGCAGTCTTTCACAACTCCTCCAACACGAACATTATTGTTTTTGCACTTTTTGGCTTCTTATTAAATAACTTTTTTAAATAGATTCAATCTTGCACGTGGAAACTTTAAGTGTAAATATTATACTAAAAATTATACCAAAAAAACTGTTAGTGAAGCTCCCAGGAGAGCACAGCGGGGCCCGCCCGAGGCCGCTCCACTAAAATCGACCACAGCACGACTGCCCAGCACGGGGGACGTGGGGACTAGACCCAGCAGGCCCCAACCAAGACGGGCATCCGGAAGAGGTGGGCGGCGGGACCCAGGGGCCCCAGATATTCAGCAGGCAAGCAGGCACTGGAGAGCGCCCCGGCCCCCACCCCCAAAAAAAATTGTTTTTATTGTATATACAGTATATATCTATATACTGTATATATACTAGGCCTACTCAGTGGCCTAGTGGTTAGAGTGTCCGCCCTGAGATTGGTAGGTTGTGAGTTCAAACCCCAGCCGAGTCATACCAAAGACTATAAAAATGGGACCCATTACCTCCCTGCTTGGCACTCAGCATCAAGGGTTGGAATTGGGGGTTAAATCACCAAAAATGATTCCCGGGCACGGCACCGCTGCAGCCCACTGCTCCCCTCACCTCCCAGGGGGTGAACAAGGGGATGGGTCAAATGCAGAGGACACATTTCACCACACCTAGTGTGTGTGTTACAATCATTGGTACTTTAACTTACTTTAACTTTAACTTTAGTATATGTATATATATATATATATATATATATATATATATATATATATATATATATATATATATATATACACACGCACACACACACATATACACACACACCCCTTTGTAATGATTCGTAATCGATAAAAATTTAAATAAATCTATTTAATTTCTTATTCTTCTTTCCTTTAAAAATATGTCCTGTCCAGCCACTCGGGCAGATCATATTATTGATGGAGATGCCCATATGCGCCCTTAAGATTTACTTTTGTCATGTTTGTATTTGACTCTATTAAATGTTTGGGTAGAATTGTATGAAACAAAACCAGTTTTGTTTTAAGTAATATAGAAATGTATCACAGCTGTTTATGTATTTTATGGAGGAATGTAGTTAATAATAGAACTGGCACCCAATGTTATTTAAAAAAAAAAAATAGTATTGATTCTAAATCGAGAATCATTTTGAATCAAAAATTGATTCTGAATCAAATCGTTACCTCCAAGAATCAAATCCAATCGAGGGGTGCCCAGAGATTCCCATCACTACTATATATTGCGCTTTGCTTGATTGTAAAAGATGTTGATTGAGGAGGTGGTCTGAAAAGTAAAAGAGGAGCAACATTCATAAGTTGTTAATATTCAGTGTTTTATCGTTAATTGTTGATATGGTAAATCCTACATTCTTTATTTTATATATATATATATATATGTATATATATATATATATATATATATATAAAAATATATATATATATATATATATATATATATATATATATATATATATATATATATATATATATATATATATATATATATATATATATATATATATATATATAATATGTTGTTCTGATGATTGTTGTGATGTGGAGAAGAGATGGGATTAAATAAGATCTGCTTCTTCCTACTCCTTTTCGGACATGTTGAGACATGTGCACAAATGTTACCTGGCATGCATGTCTGGAATAAAAAGAACTGAACTGAGCTGAAGTTAAAGGAAGGGCTTACTTAAGTGTATCACCCTCCAAACAATTGTTATTAGAACACTTCCATAACCCTGCATTCACAACATAATGGCTGAGCAGGAAGCACATAAATGTAAGTAATTATAAGCATTATTGATTTACATAGTAATGACACTTATGTTTTATCAGGTTTAAATTTTTTTTGCTACCCTACATACATATGGACATGTTTTCAAAGTTGGTGTTTTTTTTAAGCGGCTGTAGCTACAAAACTACGACGTCAGGCTTGCAGGAAACTGACTTCACTTCAATTTACTCTATTTCATGAATGAGTAGACAGTTAATCTACATTGAAAATGTACATTTGCCATGTTTACAATGTTGTTTTCTTATGTTAAAAATCCATCGTTGTGACAACCTAACCAACACAACTATTGTAAATATTGTTGCTGAATACTATGATGTTTGCTTTTTATAGCTTATTATTTGTCTAATAACTGTGATACCGAGAGTGACAAGCGGTAGAAAATGGATGGATGGGTAATGTACATCGTAGTTACATCACAACCGCCAAACGGCTAGGGGTGATGACGTAGCAGAAAAAAAGTGGCGTCTCATTTCTTAGGGCATGTTTTCCACCAAGGGTTAAGGGGGAAAATTGGGATTCCGCCTCAGTCTCTATACTCCACAACTACTTAATAATGCATCATGGGGCCTAAGAAAGTTGCGAGTGCCAGCACTTTGATGAAGAAGATGAGAAACACTTCAAGAAAATATATGTGCTTTACATTGTTTTCTGCATGAAGAACTATATATTTTTTTGTTTTGTGATGGGTGTCTGGAGGAAATTTAAATGACTTTTTGCAATCTTTACGCAACTGTCTCAAGGGCGCCGACTTTTGAAAGTGTTGTAAGCTCTATGTCCCACCCTCTTCCTGCTACGAGCATGCAAGCCACGCCCCACGTAACACCCAGAATATACAGTATAACACACACGCGCAGGGAATTGTGCAGAGCAAAACTGCATGAAATATTTCACTCTGTGTGTCTATAGAATAAAATTGTGTCACTTTTAAAAAACAAACTAAATATATAAACTTTCCAAAGATGTCCTACTTTTTTGAGATGTGTCGCCATACTCACTGTCACACGTTAACGCTGCTTCACTTCCTTCTACGCTTAAAAGATGAGACATGCCGTGTTACTCATCATTCAAGTTATTTTCTAAAGACAAACAGTGGTTGACATATTTTTTACACTTTTTTATATTTTCTTGACTTAAAGCAGGGGTGTCAAACTTATTTCAGCTCAGGGGCCGCATGGAGGAAAATCGATTATCACGTGGGCCGGACGGGTAAAATCTAGAGATGTCCGATAATGGCTTTTTTTCCGATATCCGATATTCCGATATTGTCCAACTCTTAATTACAGATTCTGATATCAACCGATATATACAGTCGTGGAATTAACACATTAGTATGCCTCATTTTGTTGTGATGCCCCGCTGGATGCATTAAACAATGTAACAAGGTTTTCCAAAATAAATCAACTCAAGTTATGGAACAAAAATGGCAACATGGCACTGCCATATTTATTATTGAAGTCACAAAGTGCATTCTTTTTTTTAACATGCCTCAAAACAGCAGCTTGGAATTTGGGACATGCTCTCCCTGAGAGAGCATGAGGAGGTTGAGGTGGGCGGGGTAGGGGGTAGCGGGGGGTATATATTGTAGCGTCCCGGAAGAGTTAGTGCTGCAAGGGGTTCTGGGTATTTGTTCTGTTGTGTTTATGTTGTGTTATGGTGCGGAAGTTCTCCCGAAATGTGTTTGTCATTCTTATTTGGTGTGGGTTCACATTGTGGCGCATATTTGTAACTGTGTTAAAGTTGTTTATACTAACACCCTCAGTGTGACCTGTATGGCTGTTGACCAAGTATGCATTGCATTCACTTGTGTGTGTGAAAAGCCATAGATAATATGCGACCGGGCCGGAACGCAAAGGCAGTGCCTTTAAGGCACGCCCCCAATATTGTTGTCTGGGTGGTAATCGGGAGAAATTTGTAAGAATGATTGCCCCGGGAGATTTTCGGGAGGGGCACTGAAATTCGTGAGTCTCCCGGGAAAATCGAGAGGGTTGGCAAGTATGACTGGGAAACGCAACTGCTCTGTACTTCTCCCTACGTCCGTGTAGCACTTCGTACAGCGACGTTTTAAAAAGTC
Source organism: Entelurus aequoreus (assembly GCF_033978785.1). Classification (NCBI taxonomy): domain Eukaryota; kingdom Metazoa; phylum Chordata; class Actinopteri; order Syngnathiformes; family Syngnathidae; genus Entelurus; species Entelurus aequoreus. The sequence goes on from NC_084734.1 coordinate 40,796,337, forward strand.
ATGAATTTTACTTTTTGAAACCGATACAGATCATTTAAGATATTACATTTTAAAGCATTTATCGGCCGATAATATCGGCAGTCCGATATTATCGGACATCTCTAGTAAAATCATTGCAAAATAAATTAAAAATACAACTACGACAACATCAGATTGTTTTCTTTGTTTCACTTTGACCCAAAATAGAACAAGCACATTCTGAAAATGTACACATCACAAAGAAATCCTCCTGACAAAACACATCAAGTTAGTTGAAAATTCTGAAGGAAAAAATGGTGCAGTTTCAAAAACACCATAAAGAACACAATTAACTTAGACTTCATCTCAATGTATCTACAAAACAATTAAACTTTAAGTCACAGCCCATTTAGGATTGAACATAAAACAAAATAAAATAAAACTATTTTATGTGTCACCTCATTTGTCATTTCCACATTTAATACTGTGCTAACTCGACAAACCATACAAACTGAGGTAGAAACTATTCAAGAGTGTCGAATTACTCCCTGCCTTCTAGGCATCACTGTGTATTGACAGAAAAATAAAAGCTGTGCAATGTGTGAACAATTTCAACAAACCAAAAATAAAAACTTAAAAGACTGACAGTATTGCAGTAAATCACACACTGTTTAATTCCTTTAAATTTGCACAGAAGACAATAATTTTCTTAGAACTATGTCAATGTGCAGTCTCTCATGCAGCGTTTTAGGTGGGGTTACATATTTTTATTTTACTCCTGTTTGTTTTACGTTGGGTCGAGGGGGAGGAGTCAACGCCCCGCTTTACCGTGTACCTCTTGCTTGGTATATGCTCACCCCGGTAACTTAAAAAGTTAAAGTTAAAGTACCAATGATTGTCACACACACACTAGGTGTGGTGAAATTATTCTCTGCGAGAATCATTTTTGGTGATTTAACCCCCAATTCCAACCCTTGATGCTGAGTGCCAAGCAGGGAGGTAATGGGTCCCATTTTTATAGTCTTTGGTATGACTCGGCTGGGGTTTGAACTCATAACCTGCCGATCTCAGGGCGGACACTCTAACCACTAGGCCACTGAGTAGGTAGTAACTATTTTCTTGCCTAACATAATTGATACAGTATTGCGACATCCAGCAATAAAACAGCTGTTTCTTTCATTTAAAAATGCAGCTCAATTTTACACTTAGCAAACTCATCTCGCGGGCCGGGTAAAACTTGTTTGCGGGCCTGATCCGGCCCACGGTCCGCATGTTTGACATCACTGACTTAAAGACTTGTATGCTGGCAACAGAAACTCTTAATATTTTCTAAATTTAAAACAAACCCAACTTCGACACTTTTGATGCTCATTTACTGTCAATCAAGTCACAGAGAATTTGCTGAGTCATCGAATGATGAAATATTGTAACTGACATGAATGTCTGATGAAGATCAGATTGGAAGTCACCACGTTCATTTTACTTTCTGACTTCTCCGCCTTCCAAGACTTCCCATCAGTCCATTGATTATCTTCCTGATCAATTGTCCTTTAAGACCGGCTCGCCTTCCGCAAAGCGTCTACCTCGGGGATTTCCACGAGCAGGGGAGCATTCTGCCACTCCCATAAGCCCTGTTAGCATCGGCAGGACGCCACACACAGCAAACCGCCTCAAAGAAGCCTGGCTAACCTAGTACAGAAGTTTACAACTCAAATTTTACTGTACATTCTTTGAAATATCAGAAATATTCCACATGTTTCAGCCAATGGTCAAACAAGTGTAAAAATTAGCTAAGACCTGTTGATATTGTTGATGTTCCTCCATTCTACATAATCTATTCAAGGGTCAAACTATGGCCGTCATAAAACCGTTTTAAGACTCATTTAAACATTCTTAACAGTCATACAAGTGCAAAAAGAAGATAATATTGAGAATTAAAGCTTTAGCCATCGAAGCCAAATTACAGCATTTTTAATGTACACCTTAACTGTATTGATATCAAATGTGATTATTTTTTTTTTGTGTTCCCCTCAGTCCAGCTGAAGCCCTCCATTTCCGTTGGTATAGATTTGCTTCAAGCTCCACATTTACACTGTCAAGTCATGTTGGCTTCATTCTGCTGCAACGTTTTACCTTCTCTTTGTGCTCCCGCAGCCTCCAGGATTTCCCCTTAATGTACTTAATGATGGCACAACACCACGGAAAAATTAAAGCCGCCACACCTTAAAAATAAGGTTGTTGTTTTTTTATACTTTCTTCACTCCCGGACACACAACAACACTTCCTCATTCTCCGGCAATCCCCTTTCGGGCATGGGCGGCGTGTTTGCGGTCATGGGAACAATGAACAACAAATGAAAACCACACAACATAATACACTATTATCAGCAGGTCATTAAAGTATGAATGGATATATCTATGAATAGCCTATTTTTGCGCACTATTGACTAGTGATGCACAGACAAAAAAAGAGTTTGGCCCGCCCCCAGACAACAATCTACAAAATATGCAAATATTATGAGGACAGTGGCGACTTTTAGATGAGAAAGTCCAACTGGAGCAGGTTATGTAGTTTATGGTACCGCAGGAGCGAGCCCAGTTATTTCATCCAACCCATGACAGACATGTCTGGAGTTAAGTTAACATTTGATTTTTCACCAGCAACGACCACAAACTCACCTGTTGGCTGCTCATTGTGTGACATGAATTGATTAACGTGGACCCCGACTTAAACAAGTTGAAAAACGTATTGGGGTGTTACCATTTAGTGGTCAATTGTACGGAATATGTACTGTACTGTGCAATCTACTAATAAAAGTCTCAATCAATCAATCAAACATTGAAATGAAACCCGGTGGTTGTGTCACGCCAATTTTCTTCCCATTACAAAAACCTTCCTAGCACCCATTTACTTCCGGGGTCATTTCCGCTTACGTCATTTCCTGTTACGTCTTTGACAGCGATCGATAGCACTTCGTTTGACTCTTTTTTATAATACAGCGTTAACAAAACGTCTGTATTAATCGGACAAGTATTAATCTGACAAATTAATTTGAGGATATTCCTGACTGCACATTTGACTCGTGGACATATGCGGAAATTAATAACAGTTTACAATAACTTAATTAATTATCAATCAACATTATTAAACTTTATTAAAACTAAATTTATTCGTTAAATTCAGTTTTTTTAGTTCTCTGTGTAAGTGAACTAAATTAAAATGACATTTATGTGCACATATGTACCTCAGTGAAGTCAGATGACCCGTGGTCAGACAAACGACAATATTTAGAATAAGATCATAATAATAAAGAAACACCTTGGGTATTTCTTCAAGAGTATAAAATGAGGCACAAAACTGCAATGTAAAATGTTTTTTTATTGTTTACAAAAGTTTTGTTCCAAACATTGCGCAAGCTGCACCTAAAGAATGGGGAACACAGATAAAGGACAAAGCGTCAATTATAATCACAAGTGGTGGTCACCTCAGAAGTAGACATGTTATAGTGAAAAGCTCTTAAACCACATCAAGGTACAAACCAATAAAGGTTATTAGATTATTATTTTTGAACCAGTTATTTTTCCCCCAGCTTACATATTTCTCCAATCATTTTTTTTTTATGGAGCAACATAGGTATGATACAATTTATTCACTTTTGTGTCATGGCATACCAGTACTGTATTCAGTTAATCTTTGATGACGCAGTCGATGGCCTGGACTGAGTTTCTGGATACCCTAAAGACTGGCTGAAGAATGCCCTGCAATAGGCCGCTCGCCTTGTCTGTCCAATAACAGAACCTCTGGCCATGCCTTTGGGGAAGTTGAAGAAAAGCTCTTCAGATTACAGTTATTAATCCATCCATCCATCCATCCATTTTCTACCGCTTGTCCCTTTTTGGGGTCGCGGGGGGTCGCTGTAGCCTATCTCAGCTGCATTCGGGCGGAAGGCAGGGTACACCCTGGACAAGTCGCCACCTCATCACAGGCAGTTACTAATCATGATAAACAATACAGCAGATATTTCAAGAAGTTCTCCTACCCTTCAATGCCAAAGCGCTCCATTAGAAGGACACACCACCAACGCCGGATTGACTGCATGTCCAGCTAGAGCAGATATAACAATGAGTTCATTATTTTTACCTCTCAGAGCCGCTTATTTTGAAATCTTTTAAATATCTAAATACTTACCACACTGTAGTGAAAAGTAGTGTCCGTACAGAGCCAGAGGGAGTACTAAAAATAGAAAATAGTAATTTTTCTGAGCACATGTAATAATTGTGTAATGAAAAAAATATTTCTCTACTCTGTAATAATCTACTAAATTGATGAAAAGAGCCGTCAACATCAATACTGGAAATGTGATGGATAGGAATATCTCTGGAAGCAATAATTGCAACCAAATATTGTTGTAATTTGATTCACCGACGTCCCACTGGGGTGAGTTTTTCCTTGCCCGTATGTGGGCTCTGTACCGAGGATGTCGTTGTGGCTTGTACAGCCCTTTGAGACACTTGTGTTTTAGGGCTATATAAATAAACATTGATTGATTGATTGACATTGATTGATACTGTGTTTCACATCATTGTGGGGGAAGTTTAACCTACTCTTCTTCTTTAAAAATGCTCAACTTACCATGAGCATGAAAACACCACAGTCATTCCCCGAGGTCTGGCGTGGGATCTCCTGGTAATACACATTAGCACCATGAAAATGTATACAGCCTTTGGGTTTACTACAAGACATTTATATTTTATAGAGTAAACCTATTACCTGCATGTCTTTTCCAGTGAGCTCACTCCAGCTTCCTGGGACGATGTGCTGCGCAATGCTCCTGCAGTAAAAAAAGCCAAATGTGAATAAAATAAAATGCAATAAGCCACTTGGCATATTAAAACATAAAGACAAATTGTAAATAAACAAGTGAAAATTCTATTAGAACACTGCCAAAGCATGAACAAAATCACGTTTCACCAGTACTGGTCCATGACTCTGTGGTAGGGGACCCCTGTAGCACACCACTGGAACATGGCTAGAATGGGAACATAGCCGAAAGAAGAACATGTCTAAAACATGAGCATAGCGGGGAAGGGAAAGATGACTAGAACAGAACCATAGCCAAAACCAGAACATGGCTGGAACAAAAAGTGGCCAAAATGGAACTGTGGCCAGGATTATTATAAAGGGACCTAAAGATGGCTCTGTACACCTCATCACCAAAACCAGATGGCCAAAGGGCAAACTGAGAGTCCAGCAAGAGAATTTCTCTCTTTGCCGGCCTCAACACCTACAATGGTCAATGCAGAAAGAGGCATAAATAATGTAATTGCACAAGAATTATAAGATATCTCCAGTATTTTTCTTTTCAACACTTACACAGAGAAGGTAATGCTCTGGCCCGTTGTGCTTGCTCCACGCTGGGAAGAGGATTGCATCCTTTAGATGTGCATCCCTCTGTAGTAAACATTTATGAATATTTTAGAAAGAAATTTCGGATTAGTGTAGCTATTATCATTCAAATTTCATTGTACTCACTGGAAGGCTTGACATTGGATCGACGTCTTTGTGCTTCCACGTTGGTACAATATACATGTTGGCAATGAAGACATCTTTGCCCTGGAACAGTTTTGAATCCAAAAACATGAGGATATGTGAGGTTTTATATTAACCATTGAATCAGATTTTTTAATGACCAAAAGCAGCCTCTGTTGTGCAGCTCTAAGAAATCCTACATGTCTCTGAGCAGCTTCCTGAACCAGCTGGAGGCAAGCATTTCCCATCTGTCATCACATTACAGATGTAACAAAGTTATACATATCCATGGAATAAGCAGTCAAGTGAAACAAACATAACAGTTACAGTACTGACCGTGGAGTCCATGTCTCTGGACAACCCGAGAGACCAAAACTCTTCTAAACACACCCCTCCCTCTTTAACGATCAGCTCCATAGCTGGACGATCGCAGGCCAAAACATACTCGAGCTGTTAATGAAAAAATTTTACATTACTCGACTTGAAGATAACCTTGGCCACTTCACAAAGCAATAAATGTATATGTTTTTAATCATATACTGGCTCCAATGTCAAAATTTTACTCAATTTGAAACCTGCTCACCAGTTGTTTCTGGTCGGGGTGCAGCTCCTTTTTCCAGGGTGGTGTGGGGCCAGCATATGTATGTTCCGTGAAACAATGACACTGGACATGTGTCAATCATACAAATAGTTAGAAAGCTACATGTATGGACACATAAACACTTTTTTTCTGAAAAAGTACCTCAGTTTCCTCCTCCGATGATGAAGTCAGCATTTCAGCATCTCCTGGAAGCACAGGGGCTGAAGGGGAATCCTTTGGCCAGCCAGGGTGAGTCCCTAAATGAGAGAGGAGGCATATTATGATACAGGGGAGGGATATTAAGATCTCTGAACAAAAATGCCTGTAAACAGCAGAGGTGTGGACTCGAGTCACATGACTTGGACTCGAGTCAGACTCGAGTCATGAATTTGATGACTTTGGACTCGACTTGACAAAATGTAAAGAGACTTGCAACTCGACTTAGACTTTAACATCAATGACTTGTGACTTCACTTGGACTTGAGCCTTTTGACTTGACATGACTTGCTACTTTCCCCAAAACCCAAAGATTAAAAAGTTATTTGGGAGTGCGCCGCTCCGTATTTTTCATTTTCTTCGTCTGTGTCTATCAGCGTGTTGTTCCTGTCAGCTGGTATGCTCTCAGTACAACAGCCAATCAAATTAGATCTACGCTGTTTTCATCACACAGCTCTCATCCAATCAAATTGCAGGACAACCAATGAAGAAGAATTGTAGAACAATGCGGCAGTGAGAAACAATTATGCCAAAGTTAATTTCGTTCGGGTATTAAAACTACGACTTGGTCAACAAAAAACTAATTGCCCTATGCAAATCATGCAGTTCGAATATTATAGACGGAGACGTAACAACTTCCAACTTCGTTCGACATTTGAAGATGCACAAAGAAGGGTAAGTTTTGAATGTAAGCTAACGTTTATTGGCTAAGTAACGTGACTTTTATTTGCTGTGTAGTTAAATCAGTGAGGCTGTAAACTCACTGCTAACGTTATAACCATAGACATCTTATAAGGGTACGCAGCATCGCGCGCTACTGCCTACAGGCGCAGACGAGACTCGGGGCCGCCATCTTGGAGTGGTGATCTGCTCCACTAGTGCAATTCATTTGGCAGGAGCAATGAACTGTCAGCGCATTTAATTCATTTTACCTCACTGAATACCACTGATTTTCACGCGCTTTTTTGTTATATGTGTAGCTATGATAAAGGACACATGTTTTGGAGTGTTTTATTATTCATAGTTTGCTTAACAGTAATATAATATTCTTATACGCTATAAGTGACCAGACGTCCGAGATCAAAACTGGGAATATAATCCCAGAGAAAGGGGAAAAAAACGGTCAGCTATTTTTAAATTGAAGAAACAATATGATTAGGTTATATATACATGCGTATATCCTACATAAACAATGTATGAATACATTAGATATCTATATATCTTATAGACTGACAATTTGTGTTGATATTTTGTATTACATTCTTCCCTTAAATGATCATGTTTACACTGATTGTTTTATATGTGTTTTTTATGTATGTCGCTTTGGATACAAGCGTCTGCCAAATACTTCAACATAAACATATATAAACACCTGGAAGTCATTATATCAGTTAAAACCACCAATCTGTTTCACTGGATTCAGAATAAAACCAAATTCTGTCTTATCCAACAATGTTAGTTTTTGAATATTGTTACTTGAAGACTTATTCCTGGTTACAATTATACTGTTAAGAAAGTATTGTCTTATATTTTGCCTAAAATGAGAATGCATCATAATCAGTGGCGGCTGGTGAATCTTGTTTTAGGTGGGGCTGAAAGTTTGTAAACCAAACCCCTGTAGGGGCGTCATACTCCCCCAGAAGATTTCTTTGTGATTTTCACATACAAATATTAAAGATCTTTGCTCCTTCTCAACTCTGTGGTAATATTATTTTCATAAAATACAACCAATAGCACATTAATGTTAAATCTTACTTGTGAAAAGTAATCACCCGATTCCTATTTTCAACAGTCCGCTCATATGAGTAGGAAAACGCTGAACACCATCTTTGTTTTCTACCTGTCAACTGTCAGTTTAGGCTGTTCGCCGGCTCCTCATCACCACTTCAAGATGGCGGCCAAATTGCTCGTGTTACAGCAGCCAATGCTGCGTCTACTTATAAGATGTCTATGGTTATAACGTCATTGCAAACACGGCAATCTGTTGCGTCCACTGCAGTTCGCTACCTTATTCATACTTTTTGTCAAGTGATTATTTTTAAGCAGGGTTGCATGAGGTACCTACACATAACGTTACGTTACTCAATGTATCACACACAGTAACGTAACGTTAGACGGCGGTCAGCAGCACCGCGTATTTTAGCCACCTACAAAAAGACAAACATAGTCAAATAAAGGTCAGTTAAAATGTATACTATATTAAGAATATGTGAACATATTGCATAGGGCCCTGACATCTAAAAAGTACAACTCTGTTCATTGTTTTGTTCATGTTTTTGTTATGTTTTTCATATGTACGCACACATCAACACACATACAGTATGTGATGAGATCAATGAGATAAGGTAAGAACAGGATAGAAACTGCTGTGGAACTAGTTACAATGCAATATGCCATGGAAATACATTGTTAACACTTTTGTGCAAATAAGTACAGTTGTACTTGTTTTTTCAAATGTGTTCATTCTGTAAAGGAATGAGTTAAATGTTTAAAATGACTGGATAATAGTGCTATTATGAAGTGCAATGTCAGCACTATTTTTTTTCCTGCAATTTCAAATGCACTTGTTTTAATAAATAAATACAGCGTTTTAAAAGCATACACAATCTGTGTAAATATATTAGTCTGTGGTTAAAAGGACTTGAAAGGACTCGAAATTCAAAATGCAGGACTTGGGACTTGACTTGAGACTTTCCAGTCTTGACTTTGGACTTGACTCGGGACTTGCCTGTCTTGACTCGGGACTTGACTCGAGACTTGAGGGCAAAGACTTGAGACTTACTTGTGACTTGCAAAGCAGTGACTTGGTCCCACCTCTGGTAAACAGCATTCAGTTTGACATACTTGGGCGCAGAGGTTTCAGTGATGCATACGGGGTCATCATATGCTTGGGCTTTCCATCCAGGGTCTCCAGCCTAACCATATTGTTTGGAAGAACCTCCATAACTCTGTAACATCAAGGGAATTAGTTCTGGCTCAGTCATCACCAATATGACAATCATGAAACATTTTACCAGTAACGTTGTGGTTAGAATTCAATATTGCATTCAAGCATGTGAGTATCAATCAATCAATCAATCAATGTTTATTTATATAGCCCTAAATCACAAGTGTCTCAAAGGGCTGTACAAGCCACAACGACATCCTCGGTACAGAGCCCACATACGGGCAAGGAAAAACTCACCCCAGTGGGACGTCGGTGAATGACTATGAGAAACCTTGGAGAGGACCGCATATGTGGGTAACCCCCCCCCCCCCCCCCCCTCCAGGGGAGACCGAAAGCAACGGCTGTCGAGTGGGTCTGACATAACATTGTGAAAGTCCAGTCCACAGTGGATCCAACACATCAGCGGGAGTCCAGTCGACAGCGGGGCCAACAGGAAACCATCCCGAGCGGAGACGGGTCAGCAGCGCAGAGATGTCCCCAACCGATGCACAGGCTAGTGGTCCACCCGGGGTCCCGGCTCTGGACAGCCAGCACTTCATCCATGGCCACCGGACCTATGCAACTCCCCCTCGCAAGGGACAGGGGAGAAGAGGAGAGAAGAAAAGAAACGGCAGATCAACTGGTCTAAAAAAGGGGGGGTCTATTTAAAGGCTAGATTATACAAATGAGTTTTAAGATGGGACTTAAATGCTTCTACTGAGGTAGCATCTCTAACTGTTACCGGGAGGGCATTCCAGAGTACTGGAGCCCGAATAGAAAACGCTCTATAGCCCGCAGACTTTTTTTTGGCTCTGGGAATCACTAATAAGCCGGAGTTCTTTGAACGCAGATTTCTTGTCGGGACATATGGTACAATACAATCGGCGAGATAGGCTGGAGCTAAACCGTGTAATATTTTATACGTAAGTAGTAAAACCTTAAAGTCGCATCTTAAGTGCACAGGAAGCCAGTGCAAGTGAGCCAGTATAGGCGTAATATGATCAAACTTTCTTGTTTTTGTCAGAAGCCTTGCAGCCGCATTTTGTACCAACTGTAATCTTTTAATGCTAGACATAGGGAGGCCCGAAAATAAAACGTTACAGTAATCGAGACGAGACGTAACGAACGCATGAATAATGATCTCAGCGTCGCTAGTGGACAAGATGGAACGAATTTTAGCGATATTACGGAGATGAAAGAAGGCCGTTTTAGTAACACTCTTAATGTGTGACTCAAACGAGAGAGTTGGGTCGAAGATAATACCCAGATTCTTTACAGAGTCACCTTGTTTAATTGTTTGGTTGTCAAATGTTAAGGTGGTATTATTAAATAGATGTTGGTGTCTAGCAGGACCGATAATCAGCATTTCCGTTTTCTTAGCGTTGAGTTGCAAAAAGTTAGCGGACATCCATTGTTTAATTTCATTAAGACACGCCTCCAGCTGACTACAGTCCGGCGTGTTGGTCAGCTTTAGGGGAATGTAGAGTTGAGTGTCATCAGCATAACAGTGAAAGCTAACACCGTACTTGCGTATGATGTCACCCAGCGGCAGCATGTAAATACTAAAGAGTGCAGGGCCAAGAACCGAACCCTGGGGAACTCCGCACTTTACCTTGACATAGTCCGAGGTCACATTGTTATGGGAGACGCACTGCATCCTGTCAGTAAGATAAGAGTTAAACCAAGACAAGGCTAAGTCTGACATACCAATACGTGTTTTGATACGCTCTAATAAAATATTATGATCGACGGTATCGAAAGCGGCGCTAAGATCAAGAAGCAGCAACATAGATGAAGCATCAGAATCCATCGTTAGCAATAGATCATTAGTCATTTTTGCGAGGGCTGTCTCCGTAGAGTGATTTGCCCTGAAACCGGATTGAAAAGGTTCACAGAGATTGTTAGTCACTAAGTGTTCATTTAGCTGCTGTGCAACAATTTTTTCGAGAATTTTAGAAATAAACGGAAGGTGGGAGACCGGTCGGTAGTTTACCATGAGGTCAGGATCGAGGTTAGGTCTTTTGAGCAGAGGATGAATAACCACTTTTTTGAATGCTAGGGGAACAGTGCCGGAGGAAAGTGATAAGTTTATAATATTTAACACTGATGGACCTAATAATACAAACAGTTCCTTGATAAGTTTCCCAGGAAGTGGGTCAAGTAAACATGTTGTTTGTTTTATCCCACTTACACGCTGTAATAATTCCTCTAATGTTATTTCATCAAAAATAGAGAGACTATTTTGGAGGGCAGTGTCCGTCGTATATACAATCGTATTTGTGTTAATAGAACCCAGTTGTAGCTGGGATGCGTTGTCTTTAATCTCCTTTCTAATGAGTTCAATTTTCTTATTAAAGAAATTCATAAAATCATCTGCCGAGTGGGTGGAGCTACTGGGAGGAGTCCCTTGTTGGGTTAGCGATGCTACTGTACTAAACAGAAATTTAGGATCGTTTTTGTTGAGGCGTATGAGATTTGAGTAGTATTTAGCTTTAGCTAAGGTAAGCATGCGTTTATAAGTTATTAAACTATCACTCCATGCTTGATGGAAAACCTCAAGTTTAGTCGCGCGCCATTTGCGTTCCAGTTTTCTACAGTACATTCAGACTGAATTACAATCCTAGAGTACAATAGTCAAAGACCACCATTTAGTTACCTCTTTCTTGAATTCAGTGCCCTGGTCAAATAATTACAATAGAATTGTATATATATATATATATATATATATATATATATATATATATATATATATATATATATATATATATATATATATATATATGTGGCTTTTTCCCTTTCTGATTATGGCCATGGATAAGTGAAACACCAAAATATAAAGAATACCTCCTTCACATTGGCTGCTGTCTTTTTTGGGAATGTTCTTGCTTCAACCCACTTGGTGAAATAATCGGTCAAAGTGAGACAATATCTGTTCCCCTTAGACGACTTTTTCACAGGTCCAAAGAGGTCCACACCTAGAGCATGGATTCCAGTTGTCAGTTTAGCAAATATTTGAATGTGGACTGAGTTTTTGTATAGTTGTGCGTGAAAAGGTGAGGGATGTGTGAATAAAGCCACTCACCAACCAGGTATCAAGGTGATACGACCTTGATGGGCTTCAGCTCAGGCGCCTCGGTCTTTCATTTTTCAAAGCGCTGGCAGTCAGGACATGTGCGCACCTAAAAGCAGTAATAAAGGGAAACATATTGTAGATATGATTTGATTCCACAACACTTTGCGACCTACTACTAACTACTAACCTGAGTGTTTCAACTAAAAATAAAAATTAAAAGCAAATATCTTCCTTCTAGGAGCTTGCTTACCCAATCCAATGTGTCCTTTGTGATGGACCGCCAATAAAACCGGGGAGCAATCTTCGCTTGCATCCTCCGTGGTCCAAAATGGCCTGCATGGGCTTCGGTTAACACAGCCACTTTCTCCTCCTCTGTCCAAATGACCCTTCTGTTCCCATGGTACAGGACCTCTTCTACACAGGACAGCAGCACACACAATATTGTAGTGAAATGCTTTCAACAATAATGTTGATTTAAAGTACAGACATTTAACAGTATTATATATTAATTAATATTAGTGAAATGTTTTCACTAGTAGTACAGACATTTTTTATTTTTTTTTATAATTTCCTTCCCACCTTCTCAGGCAAATCATATAGTAGATGTAGATGATCATATAGTAGATGTAGATGCCCATATCGGCTGTTCAGATTTACTTTACAAAAGAGAAGTGTAGGATACTTCTCTTGTTGCCTTATTTCTATTTTGACTTTATTAAATGTATTTATATTATAATTTGGTGCAGCCGGGCCGGAGCAGTAGGGGATAGAAAGAGAAAAAAAGGAAGACAGACATTTAACAGTATTATATATTAATTAATATTAGTGAAATGGTTTCAACAATAATGTTGATTTAAAGTACAGACATTTAACATTATTATATATTAATTAATATTAGTGAAATGGTTTCAACAATAATGTTGATTTAAAGTAGTACAGACATTTAACAGTATTATATATTAATTAATATTTTTTGCACGTTACCACGAAGACAGAAGTTCGCAGCAGCGGCCCTAACACTCCGCTTGAAATGTTTCGAAGCCTGCTGGTGTTTGGCATAAGTCCCCTGGGAAAGATAAAGACGAATGTCATTCAGTGACACCACCATTTTCAGGAGATTTGGATTCTATCGATTCTATCGATCGCTGTCAATGACGTAAGAGGAAATGACTATATTATAAAAATAAAAAAACCCAGCGACTGGCAGTAAGAGGAAATTCAGTACGTAAGAGGAAATGAAGTAAGCGGAAATGACCCCGGAAGTAAATGGGGGCTAGGAAGGTTTTTGTAATGGGAAGAAAATTGGCGTGACAGTTGCGGGCTTTAATGAAGATGAGGGGGAGGGGGGCATCCGACCGGCATTAAATTGACTCAACATCGCTACCTAGTGTTGTGGAGGGCGAATTACAGTGCATTTGTGTGTGGATTGCATTGCTCTTGCTTGTGGTTCTGCAAGGCGGAATATTACTGCCAAAAGTCACGTGACAGTTCCGTAGTTGTAGAATAGGTTTTGTTTTGCACTTGAAAGATTTTGATTTGTACTTGAAGGATATTTTTTTGTACTTGAAAGATTTTGATTTGTACTTGAAGGATATTTTTTTTGCACTTGAAGAAATAAGTTATTTGTTTTGGAAACACGATGTATTTGTTTGATAGGTACGTTTGGGGCAGTATAGCTCGGTTGGTAGAGTTGCCGTGTCAGCAACTTGAGGGTTCCAGGTTCGATCCCCACTTCTGCCATCCTAGTCACTGCTGTTGTGTCCTTGGGCAAGACACTTTACCCACCTGCTCCCAGTGCCACCCACACTGGTTTAAAAATGTAACTTCACTTCACTTCACTACGTTTCTTATTTGCAAAACAAAATGTGTTTGTTTGTGAATTATATTTTCTATTTGCAAACCACACTGCGTTTGTGTGTGAATCGTTGGGCGTGAGTAAAACATGTTTGGTGCGTGTGTGGACTTTTGGCTGTAATTTAACTCCATAGTTGTGTCTCTAAAAACGAGTCAATTCTATAATAACACCAGAAAAAGATGCTACATTTGTTGCTTGTCATTTTTAATACAGAAAAAGTCACTAAAGGTCTCTAGACATTTGAGAAATTGTCAACAAAGTGCATTGTACAATAAGCAGTAATTATTAGAAAAATTAGCAAAATGATATAATATATAATATGTTATTACTAATTAAAAAAGATACAGATTTGGTTTTAAATGTATGTGTACATTTATTGAGCCTTTTTAAAGAAAATCATGTTATCACAGCAAATTATGCAAATTTTACAATGACACATTGGTGACCACGCCCCCAACACACACCCCAACCACGCCCCCATTGCCATAGGTATCTTGGCAATCGAGGGGAGAAGCTGGCTTCATTACCATAAAAATAGCTTATTATTTTGTAACAAGCTGCTTAAAAGGTGAAACAGTTTTAATATTCTGTTAAACAGACAATTTAACAATAGGAATACATCAATAATCTTTTCCGAGGTCAAACTGTGGCCATCATGCATCGGCTTCAATTACTGTGATACAAGTTTAAAAACTACTGTTGATAATAAAACTTCAGAGATCTGTGCCAATTAAGTGGCATTTTTTTTTCTGAAAAGGACACAACGGACATGACTAGGATGGTAGAAGGTGGGGATTGAACCCCAGTAACCAGCAACCCGCCGATTGCTAGCACGGCCACTCTACCAACTTCGCCAATCTCCTGACATCTCACTCGAAAAAAACGTCACACTTGTGGCAAATTTCAAACGACTCGTTTGGAGGAAGTATGAAGGAAGGAATGTGAATAATCACTAAATGGAGAACTGGGAGTGGGATTAAATAAATTATCTTCTTCCCACTCCCTTTCAGGCAAAGTTGGACAATCATGCATTACATACTATACATTACCTTTTGCACTATATTCATTTATATTATTATGTGTTGTCAACTTTGTACTTTTTTATGTCATTGCCTGAAATAAATAAATAAATGAAAAAATGAAATGAAGGCAAAATTATTTTGTAAATATCTTCGCAATGCCTCCATGGTTTATGCAGATCCCAAACACACAACTGCAGGTAGGTAACAAAAAGTAAGAAACGTTGGTTTTTGCATAATAGGGCCCCTTTAAAACACATGTTGACATTGTTTACTGCTGTACAAGTGTAAAAAGAAGTTAACCACTGTACAATGAAACTTAACCTTTTTGACCTCAGGACTTTTTTTATTTTTTTATTTACGACATAGAATGCATAAAAAAAGAAAAACATATGTGTTCATGTCTTATATAGGGATTGTGAATGATAGACAGCACATCTCTTTCTAATTTTTGCATATTTCCAGTATGACTGATCTGCTGATCATCATGATGTCATCCCACCCCAAATCTTTGGAAATTGCCGAAGACATTCGGAGCAGAATATTCAAAATGGTCGTCTGAATTTGTGGCATTTTGTGATGCGTAGACAGTATTTTCACATACTTTGCAGATTGTAAATACAACTGTATATATAACGTCAACTTGTCTTTCCATTCTACTGGTACTTTAAAGGGCATATAGTATTTTTGAAAACATTGTCCACCTTCAATGGGTGCAAGAACAGGCCTGTCTCTTTAAAGGACGGCATCCGTTACTGTCATACAAGTGGACAAATAAGATCAATCAATCAATCAATCAATGTTTATTTATATAGCCCTAAATCACAAGTGTCTCAAAGGGCTGTACAAGCCACAACGACATCCTCGGTACAGAGCCCACATACGGGCAAGGAAAACTCACCCCAGTGGGACGTCAATGTGAATGACTATGAGAAACCTTGGAGAGGACCGCATATGTGGGTAACCCCCCTGATTTGAAAACTTCAGACAATGGTGCCAATTTAGAGGGTGTTTTTTCTTTTCTAAAAAGTCATTCAAACTCCATATTGTATTATTTCAGGATTTCAACTGTATTGATTATAAAGTGTGAATAATGACTTCTTTTTTATTGAACTAAACTCTATAGCTGGTATTTCAACATGTGACTGGTGGTCAAGAAAGCTAAGATGTCTGTTGAACAGCAAGCAGAGTGCGAACTTTCTGAGTACAAAAGAGGTTTAAATCTTCTTGCAAAAAAGCAGATACAAGCAAAAAAAATCAAACTATGCAATGGAATAGATTCCTATACTATAAAAAGATTTGTTGAGTGATATCAAGGATTATACGTCGATCGCGTTCCCAGACATATCAAACTATTGTGCTCCAGACGACATTCTACACAACAAAATAGATGGAAACTTGGAAAAGGATGGAGGTCTACAACTTCTTTGTGTGTGGCTGGGTCAAGGAGATTAGTATCAAGACTCTCCCGAAAAATAAGCATTGTTGATGCTCGGGTAAGGTTGCATTTCATGATTTAACTTTACAATTTTACTACTGCCATGTTTGTTGCTGTTGCACGCGCCGTTTACGAGTCGCGTGTTTTCCCCGTCTTTATCAAAATATAACTATATATGCCAACATTGTGCATGTGCTGAAAGCTTCATTTATGATTTTTACTTTTGGTAAAAGCTTAACGGGTTGCTGACCTTTGCTTTACAAAACACTGGTAGCAAACATGTGTTTAAGAAATACAAATAATATCAAGATAATTCTTAAATGGGAAATAATAAGTCATACCAAAGACTATAAAAATGGGACCCAGTGCCTCCTTGCTTGGCACTCAGCATCAAGGGTTTGAATTTGGGGTTAAATCACCAAAATGATTCCTGAGCGTGGCCACCGCTGCTGCTCACTGCTCCCCTCACCTCCCAGGGGGTGGAACATTGGGATGGGTCAAATGCAGAGGATAATTTCACCACACTTAGTGTGTGTGTGACTATCGTTGGGACTATATCTTTAACTTTAACTTTAAAAAACGTTAAAAGTATATCAAACAAACCTTTAACAAAATGATCACTGCAAACTCATGCAGTCTTCGACTCTGCTCCCTTGGACTGGAGTGTAAAATCTTGCACTCTTCCTCCCTTTTTAATTACCCCTCCAGGAACAATGAAGAAAGGTTTATCCTTTTCGCAATTTGAACGATTCGTACAGCCGAAAGCAACACAGTCATATGGCCTTTTTTCTTCGAGAAAGGCTAATTGGAACTTGGTACCCATTGAAAACAGAGCTAGCTTGACCACCACACACATTTATTGGGCGGGACGTCAGTAACATCCCATCAATTGTGTGTAAACATAATAGAATGTTTGACCTCAGCCAAAAACGCATATAGGTCGTTTATGAAGTTGAGACATGCTGCCTAAGAGGCCAAACAGCTTTAATAATGTGTTCACATTACAAGACACTTTTTCTGTTTATAAATAATCTGTACCAGGGTCAAACTGTGGTGATCATAAAACTGTTTTCAAGCCACATTTTGTCATCCAAGTGTAAAAAGAAGCTAACCACTCTAGACCAAAAATCACTTCATATTCTCTACTGCTCACTAGTGTTACCATTTTTGAGTTATTGAGCAGAAATATGGGGAAACAACTACAAATGTGCGCTTCATTCACTAATTGTGTTACAAAAAAGATAAATTAGAATAATACATAATGTTGGATATAGAGAACATACAAACATTTTAATTATTTATCAATCAATTAATCAATGTTTATTTATATAGCCCTAAATCACAAGTGTCTCAAAGGGCTGCACAAGCCACAACGACATCCTCGGTACAGAGCCCACATATGGGCAAGGAAAAACTCACCCCAGTGGGACGTCGATGGGAATGAGTATGAGAAACCTCGGAGAGGACCGCATACGTGGGTAACCCCATTTAATCACAAATATTGAAATTCAACGATTTGGTGCATTTACAAACAGCTAAAATTATGTATGAAGCAAACTATAACCTGCTACCCAAGAATATACAACAACTCTTCTCAACAAGAGAGGAGAAATATAACCTTAGAGGAAAATCTAATTCAAAACATTTGTACGCACTTGTAAACACTTAAGACCTTCAGTATATCAGTATGTGGAATTAAATTATGGAAAGGATTGAATTGAATTGAATTGAAGTATTCATTTCAAGCCTGCACATTACAACAACACACTTTTTTTTTTTTACATTTTGGCAGAGACATTTATGCAAGGCTTGAAAAGGGGTTGGATGAAGCAGATGCTTATAATATCCCAACCCCTCTCACTCATTCCACATTTAACATAAATAATATAATACAAGAACAATACTATACAAACAAAAACAAGAAATGCTCCTGTACACTAACAATACAATAGTACCACTGTTACTATGAGACAAGACAAGACGAGACAAAACACACACACACACACACACACACACACACACACACACACACACACACACACACACACACAAACACACACACACACACACACACACACACAGGCCCAAACACTCCCTGACCATACACCTCTCTCCCATCGCTCTGTGCTGAGGGCATCACTCTCTTTCCTCCTCGTACTTCTTCAGTACCTCTTTTTTAAACAGTCTTTTAAATTGAATCATGTTAGAACACGTTTTTAGCTCGTCCCCTATGTTGATTAACCCAAGAAATCAAACAATGTACTAATATGATCCAATTCAAGAAACTCTTCAAACTTAAAGTGTTTGCAAAGTACAAAGAAGAAAAACCATGATAAATATTCTAAATGTATTTCATCCATCCATTTATTTTCTAGATAATTTTATTTATCTCACCATATGAAATATAACTTACTTCACCAATTATTATTATTACTATTTTTTTTATGTTTCTACTTATGGAGTATATTGTGAATACATTGAGAACAGGAAGTGAACAAAAGTTTTAGCAACTGCTATGTAAAGGAAAAGGGGTAGGATTAAACAAGCTCTGCTTCTTCCTACTCCTTTTCGAACATGTTGAATAGGTAGGTAGGTCTTTATTGTCAATAAACAACTTTTAGCATATCTGTATGTGGAATTAAATTATGGAATGGATTAACCAAATAAATAATGCACCAATATGATTCAGTTTAAGAGACTGTTCAAACTATAAGTGTTCACAAAGTACACAGAACAAGAATTAAGATGAACTTCTTGAACCCTTTTTTTTTTCCTTCTTTTTTTATTGAGACAAAGATTATTTATGTACCGGTATGTAATATTTGTTTGCTTACTATGGTATATTATTTGTTTATTATTTATTTGTTTACTGTTCTGTTACAGAGAACAAGGAAATTGGATAAACTTGCTATGGTATGAAAAGGGGTAGGATTAAATAAGCTCTGCTTCTTCCTACTCCTTTTCGGACGTGCTGTAATGAAACAACTGAAATTGTGTGATGCATTACATTGTATCGTATGCATATTCGAAATAAACTGAAACTGAAACTGAACTGAACTTTATAGTACTACTTAAATCCATCCATCCATCCATCTTCTTCCGCTTATCCGAGGTCGGGTCGCGGGGGCACCAGCCTAAGCAGGGAAGCCCAGACTTACTACTAAATGACTACTACTTAAATGACGTACAATTTTTTTTTGCAAACAGACAACTTATAATAAGGCACTATCTCTTTAAGGACCAGCGTGTGTACGAACTGTGCAGATGCAAAGTTGCTAAAAGACGCGAGCAGGGCGGCAGAGGACACACTTTTGGCAGCCCTTCATCATAAGCATAAAGCAGTGGCCACAAGGGGACGAGTAAACACATTAAGAGGATCTATTGACATGTCTTGTAGCTAAAGGTGGGGGGGTGGGGGGGTGATAAGCTACATGCATTAAGCCACTACCCCCCCCCCCCCCCCTCTCATGTTTTATGTATCTGTGATCACAAGTGATTGTAAGAGAAATTAATCAATAAGAATGCCGCCGGGATGACACATGCCGCCACTGACGCCAACCACCCCCCCTCACTTCCCCCCAACATCTCCTTCATGCTCCCCCATCCATTTTGATTTTGAGGGGGGATGTGGGGGGACTGTTGTTCGCCCACGTCTAGGTGAGGGAATTTTTCCACGGGCGGCGTGCTTGGAGGAACTCCATATGGTGGGGATCAAAGGTGTCGCCGGGTGCATGGTTCTGCTTGGTTGCCAGCCACCGTCGTTAATTAGAAAACAAGATCAGAGGCAGTATTAAAATCCAATTAAGCCCGTATGAACAGATTGCCAAGTGATGTTCACTAATGCATTACTGAGCACCATGCAAATTTTAGTGGCAGCATTTGGCTTTATGTGATGTGTTTGTGTCATTAAGACGGGGTGCGCGCACATGAGCGCGTGCGTGTGTTTGCCGGCGATCCGAGGCTGTGTGACATTGCACTGATCTTTGGCTTGATACACACGTCTAATCTCATGCAAACAATCAGCCAAAGCTCTGCAGGGTAACAACACGCGTCCCCGCAGTCAGATTGGATGATACGGCTTCTTACAATTAAAGAATAATTGGGAATGCTGAATTATTGATCCATCATAATTGACTTCTCTGCATTCCATTTGTTTGAGAATGGTATGTAGGGAGGGGGGATCCTGCAGATGTGGATCAAAATGTGCTCCATTTTGTTACACTGAATCCTACTTTTACTGACCTGATCACTGACACCGCCCCCTTGCAACTCTCTGAGATCTAATTAAAGCACTTCCAGGTGTGCAACGTGCTCAAAGTGACAAGTTTCAAACCAAATTATAACAACAACACCAGCTATAGCTTATGTTACTATTAACTGCAGTTTTAATTTTGATTATCGTTCACAATCATTAAGAAAGACAAGAAGACAAACGTTTTTTGTTTTTTTTCGCTCTCTAACATAAAAATGGTCTTGTTTTCAATGGCGAGCAATGCAGCTAATGGGAGCAATCAATTCTACCTCTAAATCACTGTAAAAATGCATTCAAAAACTGTCAACAATACTTAATTTACGTTCTGTAACCTGTATAATAACCAAACTGTAGTGACATTGTTATTGTAAGACAGTACACAGAGGAACGCTTTTTCTATCATAGTAACGTATCATAGTATATATTATATACTGTATATGTAATACATATATGTTATATTTTATATTGCTACTATGGTACATATTTAGTCTACTTAATACCTGCGTTATCCTTTCCATCCTAACCCTTTCCATCCTTTGAAACTGAGCTACTGTGTGGAACAATTTCCCTTGTGGATCAATAAAGTTTGTCTAAGTCTAAGTCTAACACATCGGCCATAAAAACTAACTATGGAAAGAGATTAGCTAGCTTCTCCTTCAACACAAAACACCATTGAGTTTGTAATGCACACCACTGCGATACCACACCAATTTGTACTGACTGAAAAACATGAACAATTATATTACAGTATCTGTAAAGTATTAGCCCACATGTCATGTTTTGTTTGTACACTGCTAGCTCGACAGCATGTATCATGTATGTCATGATACACACATGACGTGCTGCGTGTATCATGATCAATATAAAGTGTGACTCACTCGATGGACAGTTGTCTGTTTGGTCCAGCCGGCCAGAGACGTTTTTCCGGTTTATTATGGGTAAGCATGCCATTTATGTCAAAATAGCTTGTATCCAAATTCCACATTTTGTAACTTTGTGTCGCCTTCACCTCACTCTATCGACTTCCGTCTGCTCCAACGTCTCGCTCTTGCTCGTGCTCGCTTCTACAAGCCGTAGTTCATCCTCCGTAGTTTCATATTCAAAAAGATAAAGTTGTGAATCCTCATTTGACCAAAAATAGTCGTCTTCGTTGTTTCTTACCAAATCTGCCAAGATTACAACACACGTGTTTGTATCCGGAAGGGGTTGTTGCCAGAAGTTGGACGTGCGATGCTATGGAAACAGAAATCAATGCGTGGAAAAAATCAGTCCCGGAAATGATTACAATTACCAAAATACGATAAATACTGTGTCATGATCCGTGGGCCGGATCATGTTTTTGTGTTTTCTGTTAGTTTTGGACTCCTTTTGTTATTGCTTGTGCACCTGTGAGTTTGTTTCGTCACCATGGTTACTTATTATTTTCACCTGCCACTTGTGTTCCCGACGCGCACCTGTTTGCCATCACTGACACTATTTAAACCTGCCTTTTTGTTCACTCGTCCTGTTCTCCTTGTTTGCGGTAAGCATCAGTCACGTTTTCTGTATTCTTGTTCCCGACTCTTGTGCGTTCGGCACGCTTTTCTTTTGCTTGTTTTTCTGTTTGGCTATGATTTATATTAATTAAACCATCTCTTACCTTCACGTTTTTGCCCGGAGTGTTCGTGTTGCACTGGAGGAACGATCCCGCACAAATATGCGACCCCCACGTGACATACTGCACATATTACATATTGTTAGGAACGTGTCTGT
Organism: Entelurus aequoreus; assembly: GCF_033978785.1. Classification (NCBI taxonomy): domain Eukaryota; kingdom Metazoa; phylum Chordata; class Actinopteri; order Syngnathiformes; family Syngnathidae; genus Entelurus; species Entelurus aequoreus. The sequence goes on from NC_084734.1 coordinate 40,818,935, forward strand.
TACTGAACTTGCAGTGTGTATATACAACGTTGATGGAGGGTTTTCAATTCTTTTATAGGGCTTTGAAGGCTACATCGGTGACTTCCATTAGCCACATCTTCCAAGCGTTTTTTTCATCATCTTTAAAATCCCCCATCAAAAAAAGACGTGTCTTTTTGTCTCATAGTGATTGTGAATGATAGGCACAATTCCAAAAAAAGAGTGCAGTTCCCCTTCAACAGAAAATATATTTTTTTGAATGTGTATATTTTTCACAAATACTAATTATTGTGAATGGCTCGTCACTCACCGCTTCTTATTGTACACAGGGACCTAACACCAAATTCTGGGTCCCCCTACACAAGAACCCCAAAGGGCCCCCCATCCCACCCAAAACCCTACGTTGCCGCCCCCGACACACACTTGGTATGTTTACATGCACTCAAAAATTTATTATTGCATGGATTCGATTGAAACTAGCTTTTTAAACACATGTAAAAACCTTAATTAGGTTTAGGTTAAAGATGCGATTAACATATCTACAATATATCTCGATAAATCCCCTGAATAATTTGGTTTTGTTTTGAAAGTAAAAGTGTGTTGGGTTTTACCAAAAAAGAAACTTGAATTTAATAATCATATAACCTGTCATCATACACTTCAATCTGTCAAATTTGTGTAACATAGAGAGTAACTAATACGAATGATAATAATAGATCATAATTTAAATAAGTATGTTATTTTTAGTGCAACTCCTGAGAGTTAAGTCCCCCCCTGTTTTTAAAACCTTGTGATGACTATGTTTCTAACTTTAATCAAGGGTCTTTGAACGCACCACAGTTATGGACAATGATATGCAAAAGTGAAACTTGATTAAAACTTTCTGCTGCCAAAGATAGATTTATTGTACTTTTACCTTTCATCACCTCCCCTTGTTTCAAAATGTTGGTGCTGTCTGTGGATGCCTAAAGTTGAGTTTGATGATGTTATGACATCTGTGTTGAGTAAAATGTTTTAAGCTCGGTTTGCTGCTGTTGCTTTTACGATTTGGTAATTGGTTTGTATTTATATAGCGCTTTAATATAGGCTATACATTTAATGTTAGCGAACGTTAGTAGTTAAACGTTGCTGAACTAACGCGTGTGTTACGTGGGGTGTAGTTGACGGGCTCAAGAGGGTGGAATATAATGTTAACAATACTTTTGAATGCTCTATAGGCAGCCGATCGATGATACCGGATGTTTACATTGGCTTTTCATAGAAAATCAGAATCAGAATCAGAAATACTTTAATAATCCCAGAGGGGAAATTCAGTTTTTCAGCACAATCCCATTCAAGAGCAGACAAACATTACAGGGAGACAGAACAGGATCGCTGGCGGGTCTGCCAACTTCCGGCGCCCCTTACAAAAAAGATGAGAAACAGGTCAACGCTAGGGAGAGGGGGGGGGGGGTTAGGTGAGAAAAAAAAATTCAGTCTGAGCCTGGGCCCCTGGAGAGGGGTCCAGAATGAGGCCAATGAAGAAGAAAAAAACTCATAGCCATAGCACACATAAACATGTGTGTAAGAGGGAAACATCAAAGAACATTAAAAGACATTAAAAGAGCGGAGCTAATGCTACCAGCCACTTCTACATACAGCTTCAAAAGTAAAACAACAACAACAAAAAATAAACCATATACACTGTGGTGGCCTCTGCGGTGTTCCACGCCATCGTCTGCTGGGGTGGGGGCAGCATGGCCAGAGACAAGAGCAGACCCATCAAAGCAACCAAGAGAGCCGACTCCACCCTCGGCCGCCCACCAACTCTCGGCCAGTGTCCAGTCCGCATGGATGAGCGAGGATGCGTCTAAGGCAGGGGTGTCCAAAGTGTGGCCTGTTGGCCATTTGCGGCCCGCAGCTAATTGTTTACCGGCCCGCCACACATTCTGCAAAAATTGCAAAATTGATAGTATTGCAAAAGTTAAAAATAAGCATTTTAAAAAGTGGAATGATGTGAAATCTAACGAGAAAAAGTTGCAATGTTGACACAAAGCTGCCATGCAGGCTGTTTTTTTTTCCTTTTGTCTTTCTTTATTTTTCTTTTTTTTGCCATTGCTCCCAAAAAAAAAAAGACAAAAAAATCTGTTATAATGAATTATTGACCTATTCAAGGCTCTAATTACTTCAATAATGTCACTTTAAAATGTTTTATGTGGAAAAAATATTGCATATATTATGTGGTTGCCATATAAAAACATCAAAGTTTTCTTTGACAAAAGAGCATAAAAACAAACAAAATAATAGTTCAAACGTAAAATCCACGGATATATTTGAAGTTGATCTCGTAACTTAAGTGTTGAAAGTAAAAGAAAACCTAATAGTGTGTCACTTTATGAGTGGGGGACCTTTTGGATCCCAAATATATTTTGTGGGATTTTATTAATATTTTCGCTGATTTCTCAAAAATATTAAAGAATTAAAATCAATGGTGTCCTGCATTATTGATCTTTTAGAGCTCTAATTACTAAATACTCAATATTTCCAGTTTTGCTATAAAAAACAAAGTTGTCTTTGGCAGAAAAGGCTTTTTTTTTTTACTTTTTATCAACCTGAAGTTGATATAGAGATTTACTGTAAGCGTTAAATAAAAAATAAAAATAATCATTTGACTTATTTTTAACGTTTTAATGACTGAGACCCTTTATGGTCCCCGGGAGCCCTAAAGGTTAAAAAAAAAATCCATATATTTTGTTATGGCTTGAAAATGAAAAATATCAAAATGGCCCCCGCATGCTTAAATTCTTCCGTGTGCGGCCCTCAGTGGAAAAAGTTTGGACACCCCTGGTCTAAGGAGACAAAAAATGAATTACAGACTGGACTTTAACGATACATGTCAACGCTTTCATCCGAAAATATCTCAAATAATGTCAAAAATAGTCTAGCTAACATGGGTGCGGGTTTAAGAAGTCAATCTACTGCAAAAACTACAAAATAGGTAAAAATGCGTTTATTGTAGCACCCACGTTTTTGTAGGATTCAACTTCCGACGTAAGATTTACCCCAAATTTTGCCCCGGTTTTTGTATACCGACCGTAATTATCGATTTTGTTTCGAGCCCCGCAGAGAACGGAAGCAGGGGCTGAACCAGGCAGGTTACAGATGTGAGTGATAATGCGTTTTTTCCAGCAACAATACTAGCTGGTGCAAAAGCAGACACATTATTTCGACAAGTTATGTGAAAAGAGGATATTTTTGGGAACGGCGTGGCACGGTTGGGAGAGTGGCCATGCCAGCAACCTGAGGGTTCCTGGTTCAATCCCCAGGTTCTACCAACCTAGTCACATCCGTTGTGTCCTTGAACAAGACACTTTACCCTTGCTCCTGATGGGTCGTAGTCAGGGCCTTGCATGGCAGCTCCCGCCATCAGTGTGTGAATGGGTGAATGTGGAAATAGTGTCACAGCACTTTGAGTACCTTGAAGGTAGAAAAGCGCTATACAAGTATAACCCATTTACTAGGGGTGTGGGAAAAATCGATTCGACTTTGAATCGCGATTTTCACGTTGTGCGATTCAGAATCGATTCTCATTTTTAAAAAATCAATTTATTTATTTATTTTTTATTTAATTTTTAAATATTTAAAAAAAAAAAAAAATGTATTCTATTTTTTTTATTAATCAATCCTACAAAACAATACACAGCAATACCATAACAATGCAATCCAATTCCAAAACCAAACACGACCCAGCAACACTCAGAACTGCAATAAACAGAGCAATTGAGAGGAGACACAAACACCACACAGAACAAACCAAAAGTAGTGAAACAAAAATGAATATTATCAACAACAGTATCCATATTAGTTCCAATTTCAACATAGCAGTGATTAAAAATCCCTCATTGACATTATCATTAGACATTTATAAAATAAAAATAAAAATGAACAATAGTGTCACAGTGGCTTACACTTGCATCGCATCTCATAAGCGTGACAACACACTGTGTCCAATATTTTCACAAAGATAAAATAAGTCATATGTTTGGTTAATTTAATAGTTGAAACAAATTTACTTTATTGCAATCAGTTGATAAAACATTGTCCTTTACAATTATAAAAGCTTTTTACAAAAATCTACTACTCTGCTTGCATGTCAGCAGACTGGGGTAGATCCTGCTGAAATCATATGTATTGAATGAATAGAGAATCCTTTTGAATCTGGAAAAAATCGTTTTTGAATCGAGAATCGTGTAGAATTGAAAAAAAATAGATTTTGAATCGAATCGCGACCCCAAGAATCGATATTGAATCGAATCGTGGGACACCCAAAGATTCACAGCCCTACCATTTACCAATTTGTCTTGTCTGGTTTGGCATATTCTAATGCTACCATCTAACAAAATGCTGTCCTTGGCACGTACGCAAACTACGATTGATGTTTCAGACTTGAAATTGACCCATATTATAAAGCAGGGGTGGAGGCAGGGCATAGCTGTCAACCCTCCTGTTTTAATACTTTTTTGAACTTTCGTGAAGAAGAAAAAAAAGCATTGCTTCCGGTGCGCTGAGCAACATCGGCGTTACACTTCCTGTCGCCAGTAAAGTCAGACAATAGTGAAACAGGAGGCAGACTTTTTTTACTCCTGCAATGGGGAAATGATGTGGTTGACGGGTCTTCCACACTTTGGACACCCCCGTTGTAAGAACTTGTAATTGTTATTGCTAAGCAATGGTTTTAATTTGCAATAGCAGTGCAGTCATCCTGCAGACAGACAGTCACACAAACAGTCTCTTGCAGCAGAGAAGTGACAAGTGGATGCAGCTGGTGGCCTGTGGCCCCGAGCAGCCACATTACGGCTGACGAGGGCTGCTAATGTGCGTCTGAATGGATCCCCTTTTGAGACACAAAATAGAATTCTGATTAGAAAGGCAGGAAATACACATGTGGAGTGCCGGAAATTGTTACAATGTGGAAGCGTGGCACATTTGGCAGCGTCTCAAGCTGCGTGGGGAGCAATGAGATCCTAATGAAGGCATGTGCCGCCATCAAACACATTTGCATGTCTTTTATGGCTTCTTCTTCACGTTTCTTTCAGAGAGACGCTCCTTCGACGTGTCCTGACTTGGCTCGCGTTCCGCTCACTAATTTGACAGGAAACTCTGACACCGGGCTTGTGGTTTGGACACAACATTAGGTACATCTGCACAGTCCAGGGAATGTTCCGTGCATAAAATTAAACATGAACAATAACACAGGAGGATTAGGACCACTTTATAAAAATAAAATGTTAAAGATATCACTGTAAGTAAGATAATTATTACCATATATTTACCAGATTAGCATTAGGGTTGCACAATAGACGGCGTAACAAAAAGATATAGATATAGATTTGGCTGATGAGGGACTTTTTAATACTATGGTTATAATGAGATAATGCATGTTGATGGCGCAATCTAGCTGTGTCCCTTAATTTATTTATCTATAAATAATGTTTTATTAATTTCCCATAAATTTGACAGCGACAAGCAAACAAAGGCGTCCCCAACACAATATGGTGGCTTATGTCCCTCCACAGTGAGAAGCTGCTTCTAAATCACCTATTACCGTCTCTATCACGGCAAATAAACTTTGTTAATTAAAGGGGACATATGATGATTTTAATTTACATTTAAAACACCTCTTTGTGGTCCAAATAATAGGTATCGAATATGCTTTAGTATGAATTTTGCATAATTTTTGCTGTAGAGTCAGTTCTATAACCTGTTTGTTGACTCGGTCTGCAAGATGCTTGATTGTGGTTTCCAGATTGCAAATGAAACCATGCCCCACTCTCTCTTAAAGTACCATAATTTATCTTTTAAAAATGTACACTGTTTAAATATACAAAACCCAAAACCAGTGAAGTTGGCACGTTAAGTAAATTGAACATAAAAACAGAATAAAATGATTTGCAAATCCTTTTTAACTTATATTCAATTGAATAGACTGCAAAGACAAGATATTTAATGTTCAAACTGAGAAAAGTTTTTTTTTTTTTGCAAATAATCATTAACTTAGAATTTAATGGCAGCAACACATTGCAAAAAAGTTGGCCCAGGGGCATTTTTACCACTGTGTTACATGGCCTTTCCTTTTAACAACACTCAGTAAACGTTTGGGAACTGAGGAGACCAATTTTTTAAGCTTTTCAGGTGGAATTCTTTCCCATTTGCTTGATGTACAGCTTAAGTTGTTCAACAGTCCGGGGGTCTCCGTTGTTGTATTTTAAGCTTCATAATGCGCCACACATTTTCAATGGGAGACAGGTCTGGACTACCGGCAGGCCAGTCTAGTACCCGCACTCTTTTACTATGAAGCCACGCTGTTGTAACACGTGCCTTGGCATTGTCTTGCTGGAATAAGCAGGGGCGTCCATGATAACGTTGCTTGAATGGCAACATATGTTGCTCCAAAACCTGTATGTACCTTTCAGCATTAATGGTGCCTTCACAGATGTGTAAGTTACCCATGTCTTGGCCACTAATACACCCCCATACCATCACAGATGCTGGCTTTTGAACTTTGCACCTATAACAATCCGGATGGTTATTTTTCTCTTTGTTCCGGAGGACACGACGTCCACAGTTTCCAAAAACAATTTGAAATGTGGACTCGTCAGACCACAGATCACTTTTACCCTTTGCATCAGACCATCTTCGATAAGCTCAGGCCCAGCAAAGCCAGCGGCATTTCTGGGTGTTGTTGATAAATGGCTTTCCATTTGCATAGTAGAGTTTTAACTTGCACTTACAGATGTAGCGACAAACTGTAGTTACTCACAGTGGTTTTCTGAAGTGTTCCTGAGCCCATGTGGTGATATCCTTTACACACTAATGTCAGTTTTTGATGCAGTACCGCCTGAGGGATCCAAGGTCACGGGCATTCAATGTTGGTTTCCAGATTCTCTGAACCTTTTGATGATATTATGGACCGTAGATGGTGAAATCCCTAAATTCTTTGCAATAGGTCATTGAGAAATGTTGTTCTTAAACTGTTCGACCATTTGCTCACGCATTTGTTCACAAAGTGGAGACACTCGCCCCATCCTTGTTTGTGAATGACTGAGCATTTCATGGAAGCTGCTTTTATACCCAATCATGGCACTCACCTGTTCCCAATTAGCCTGTTCACCTGTTGGATGTTCCAAATAAGTGTTTGATGAGCATTCCTCAACTTTCTCAGTCTTTTTTGCAACTTGTGCCAGCTTTTTTGAAACATGTTGCTGGCATCAAATTCCAAATTAGCTAATATTTGCAAAAAATAACAAAGGTTTCCAGTTTGAACGTTAAGTATCTTGTCTTTGCAGTCTATTCATTTGATTATAGGTTGAAAAGGATTTGCAAATCATTGTATTCTGTTTTTATTTCCGATTTACACAACGTGCCAACTTCACTGGTTTTGGGTTTTGTATATCTTGAAGGCGTCACCGCTATGGATGTATACTGTGTACTGGTATTTTTTTGGTATTGTTTCCTAATTGGGTCAATCCAGGAAGACTGTTAAGATTCTGGACTAATGATACTGCCATCAGTATTTCTTTCTATCCAGCTGACCGTTGTCATTATGGCACGCTGTCACATTCAGTTCAAGTGCCACTACCACACACGGGTAGATGATGATCAGCTTGGTATAATCACAAATGAGAAAACAACACTACACACAAGTTTGTAAGTCAATAATATTCCCTAAGAGTCACACTATTAAGAGTTAGTGTCAGTTTGAAGTGAATGCCACTTAACATATGATCGCCACAATGGTACACTTCATCCACCCGACATCCTCTAAGTGATCCAGTAATTCACAGGCCAATATTAATCCACTCAAAACAGTGAAAATTTTAAATAATCACTGGGTCTTTTTATTTATATATTACAGACACCATTCACACATGATGTATCATGTTAAAGGTATGTGCATGTACATGAATACCATACATTAATAATATTTTAATGTATTATTTATTATTGTATTACTATATTATTTGAAATGTTATAGGGACAATACTGAGTGTAGTTGTAATGAATAGAAACAGAGTGATGGATCTGTGTGGTCTTTACAAGATGATGACATAACAACTGCCTTGCACCTTGCATAGTTGACTTGTTTAAGACTTAAAAAGTTAAAATACTTAAAAAAGACTTAAAATACTTTGCTGCTGTGAGATGTTATATCATGATGTTGCTTGTGCACAAACTAACGTTTTTGCTAACAAAAAAGGTAGGAAAAAAATTAATATTTTCCCATCTTTATTTACATAAATTACATACAATGATAATGGATTACATTTATAGAGCACAGTGGTCCCCAACCACCGGGCCCGATTGGTACCGGGCCGCACAAGAAATTTAAAAAAATAAAAAATATATTTTTTTATTTTTTATTTTTTTATTTTTTATTTAATCAACATAAAAAACACAATATATACATTATATATAAAAATATAGATCAATACAGTCTGCAGTGATACAGTCCGTAAGCACACATGATTGTATTTCTTTATGAAAACAATTTAATAAAATTTAAAAAAATGTAAAAAAAATACCCCCCGGTTCGTGGGACAAATTTTCAAGTGATGACCGGTCCGCAGCTACAAAAAGGTTGGGGACCACTAGTATATCTCTTTTCTTAACACTCAAAGGGCTTCACAGAGAACTAAAAACCCATCATTCATTCACTCCACATTCACACCTGGTGGTGGTAAGCTACATTTGTAGCCACAATTGCCCTGGGGTATATGGAAGTGTGGCTGCCAGTTTGTGCCTATGGCCCCTCTGACCACCACCCTTCATTCACCAGTGTGGGTGGCACTGGGGGCAAAGGTGAGGTGTTCTGCCCAAGGACACAACTGCAGTGATTTGGATGGCAAGAGGCAGGGAGCGAACCTGCAACCCTCAAGTTTCTGGCACGGCTGCTTTACCCAACACGCCATGCCGCCCTTAGAGTATGGTATTGATAAGAGTACCGATGACTACCGGTATTGATAAGGAATATCAATATTGGTATTGATAAAATCCTAACGATAGACATCACTAGTCAATGCAATTTTTTTCCAGACACGGTCAAAGATAAACTTGATAAACATTATATAAATGTACCCGGTAACCACATTAGGTACACCTGCACACTTTCCGATCGATTCAGACGTTTAAAAAAAGCTGCTTTTAACAGCATTTATGTCACTGCATGTCACACATCGATGTTACACATGCCATGATTAGATGAAAATAATACTTCATCACACTTTTTTGTTGTCCTTTTAGCCTGAAGCCAAGGGGAGGAGTTAATCCACCTCGCTCTGACGTCACAACGTAGCCAGAAAAACCCAGCGAGAAGAGGCAAGCTCGCGCCAAAATGCATAAACCGTATGATTTGATGCGTTGGCATGGTTAAACACACAACTTCGTAACAATATTAATACATCAGAAAAGACTCAATTAATCTCATGTCCTCTTAAAACTTACAACTGTGCAATTCCTCTGAACATCGCTACAGTCTGGAGTACAACAATACATTAATAAATGGGTTGTACTTGTATAGCGCTTTTCTACCTTCAAGGTACTCAAAGCGCTTTGACAGTATTTCCACATTCACCCATTCACACACACATTCACACACTGATGGCGGGAGCTGCCATGCAAGGCGCTAACCAGCAGCCATCAGGAGCAAGGGTGAAGTGTCTTGCCCAAGGACACAACGGACGTGACTAGGATGGTAGAAGGTGGGGATTGAACCCCAGTAACCAGCAACCCTCCGATTGCTGGCACGGCCACTCTACCAACTTCGCCACACCATCCCCATTAAGCTTGCCTTTTGAACAAAAACCTGGCGTATGTTTTTTTTCAAGGCAAAATGAGATGTGTCAAGACTGATTTTGACATGGAAACGTGCGCAGCCTCACACCAACTTCATGCTGTGGCTACATTGGCGACACACAGAGATGGTCATTCTGGCTCTGCCAACACTTGATTTCAACAATGTAAAAAAAAAACGAGGCGAGGACAACTCTCGTTTTCGCCAATGCATTTAATGCTTCATATTCATATTCATATTTGTGAGGACGTCCATTAACTTCTGTTGGCAATCATTGGCACGTTGGCACTGGAGACCCTTGCAGACTGTATTGATATATATTGATATATATTTTAGGAACCAGAATATTAATAACAGAAAGAAACAACCCTTTTGTGTGAATGAGTGTGAATGAGTGTGAATGAGTGTAAATGGGGGAGGGAGGTTGTTTGGGTTGGTGCACTAATTGAAAGTGTATCTTGTGTTTTTTATGTTGATTTAATAAAAAAAATAAAATTAAAAACGATACCGATAATAAAAAAAAACCATACCGATATTTTCCGATATTACATTTTAAAGCATTTATCAGCCGATATTATCGGACATCTCTATAAAAAAGATATGTGCCTGGATTTGTGTGCCTGCACACTTTAATACATCTAAATTATTTCTTGCGTACGTCGTTTTCTGGATTTGACTGTCCGTCAATTTGTAGTAGGAAATCCATGCAACACTTAATACATAAGGTCCCAGGTTGTAGTCAGAATAATCCAGTGATGGAGGAGCAGCAGTTGTAGCGAAGTAAGGGGACAGTTGCACGCGTCTGTTTTTTCGACATACATCCATCTTCCACTTCACTTTCTTTGTTCCTGATGCCCGACCGATGATTTTTTTTTAGCCAGTGTGCTGTTTTCTGTAGCAGGAGAAAGAAGCACTTCATTCTGATTCCTCATTGAGCAGCGCGTGCCGTTCTCCGTCACATGGCCACATTCAATAAGATTTGCGTATTTATAAGGAAGCGTGGCCTGTGTGTGGTCCGGGCGTGCCAACCCACACACACGTCTGCGGTCGATTTCAAGTAGATTGTGATGCAACGAAGAAATGTGCTTGGATTTATGTGTGTGAACACTTTCATACATCTGAATCTTTACTGGCGTACGCCATTTTCTGGATTTGATCGTACGTTAATTTTTAGTAGGAAAGCCACGCAACTCTCTGTACATGAGGCCCCCGGTGTGTTTGGAGGATGTTCCGAGACAACTGGCCTGGCAAGACTTGGGCAGGAAGCCTCCCTCACTGTTCCCCTGGCAATGATAACGATATTGATCTTTCCTCAGGTTGACGAACGGAAACCTTGTTACGACTTTTACTTCTTCTATATCAGGGGTGCCCAAACTTTTTGACTCGGGGGCCGCATTGAGTTAAAAAAATTGGGGGCATATATATATATATATGTATATATATATATATATATATATATATATATATATATATATATATATATATATATATATATATATATATATATAAATAATTCCGAGCGCGATGATGTCGCGTTATCGATGGGTAAATGCATTTTTAGACAATATGATTCGCCTTAGCGGCTAGGAGAAAATGGATTACAAAGGACAGATTTTTTTAAATAGTCATTTAAAAAAATAACAACTTTTTATTTATTTTTTACTTGGGACCTCCCGCGGGTCGGATTTTGGGGACCCCTGCTCTATATAATCAAGTTTGATTGTCTTAGCTGTGCCCGCGCCAGTCCAAAAGCATCTAATCTCTGCTGTTGTGTATCTGAGCGTTTTAGCTTTTTTGAGGTGGAATAAGTCGCAAATTAGATCTGTTTAGTTGTGGGCATTTCTGTTAACTGTGCTCTTGCTAGCATCTAGCATACATGTTAACAACTAACATACAAAAAACTTTGAGGACCTAACGAATCAGATTTGTCGATTCTATTCCTTAGCCAAAAACAGCACTAGTCTGATGTTACCGGTATTTACAACAGCATTTTATTTATTAAGAATAGTAAAACCAAAATACCACACTTTTATCCTGCACATTTCAATGGGACCATTTTTTTATTTTGATGTGATTAATTAAATACACTTGATAATTTTTTATTTAAGAAACATTTATTTCCTCACTTTTCTGTCATGACCACCAGATCAAATAAATTGTATGAAGAGTTTTGATATACTGTATGCCCTTCCTAGTACTGCCATGGCCTGGAATTGAACACGTGTCCCCTTGAACACACAGCAGATGCGTGTGCCATCACACCACAGGGAACACCCTGTGGATTTTGTAGCCTTACTCCTCAACAAAGACCTAGACCAGGGGTGTCAAACTCATTTTAGCTCAGGGGCCGCATGGAGGAAAATCTGTGCACACGGGGGCCGGATTATTAAAATCATGGCATTAAAACTAAAAAATAAAGACATCTTCAGATTGTTTTCTTTTGTCTTACTTTGGCCAAAAATAGAACACACACATTCTGAAAATATTACAATAAAAATATATTTAAAAAATACCGGCAGCGTTAAAGTTCAGATCCATGAAGGAAAGAAGAAAGTGAATGAATGTTTATAACTGAATACATTTACATAAGCATAAAAATGTGTTGTATTTTTTTTTTTTTATGAATTAAGTAACGTTCATGACAACCTTTTTCCAAAACACGATATAGAATGTGAGATATAGCAGGATAATGCATACATTTATCATTTGTTTTCAAAACAGTTACAAAAAAGTGGGTCCCTGGAACCCCAGTTTGAAAATTCCTAGCGCCAACACTGATGGAGTATTGGTGCGTGCAAAACAGCAGCAGGTGGCTGTGGCCTGCGGGCCGTTTCTAATTCTAATCAAATATCATCCCGGGGGCCATAGATAATTAATTTGCGGGCCAGATCCGGCCCGATGGCCTTGACTTTGACACCCCTGACCTAGACAGAACTATTGTAACTGAGACACAAAGTTAAAAAAAAAGGAGTAAAGTCAATAATTACAATTCATTTTTTAATAAATAATACATTTAAAATAATTGCATTTGCCATTTAAGTATAAGATAAAAAAGGACACTTTAAGTTGATACTTATTGAATGTAAATTAAGTATTAAGTATCATTGAGTAAAACTACTACATTGTCCTATGATACTGACATTTCTTTTCTACAATAATCTACAATAAAAAAGTGAGTATTAAGATGTTTATCAAGGCAGAATGTACTGGATTTTGTTATCTAATGAAATAGCCAGCAAGTCATATAAGCTTGGCTGTGAGAGGCACAATACCACAAATAAATGTTAACACAAATAGACAATAAAACTTAAAATAGGGGAGTGCAGTATGAAGATTCCACCTTTACTGCAGCGAACAAGCCAGGAAGGACAAACTCAATGACAGCAGGAGGCGGCTGGAAGCGACGCCCGGTGTGGTCAAGCACTTTGATTGACAGGTATCATTACTTGCTGTGATTGGCGCCCCAAACGAGGGTGACGCTAATTAGGCAAATGTTCTGATGGTCAGCGAGCAGCTGTGGCCTCATGCGGTAGAATCGCTTTAAAGTCACGTGTTACTATCCATCCATCCATTTTCTACCGCTTGTCCCTTTTGGGGTCGCGTGGGGTCGCTGGAGCATATCATAAGCAAAAAAAAAAAAAAAAAAGGCGGTGCAGGTGGAACTCCTTGATTGGAGGAAGGGCCTACCTGATGTCCTGCAGCTGTGCGTCGTTAAGTCGCCGCTTCCTGATTGGTCAGGACAGGTCATTTTCAGCCCTTTTAAACGTTCCACGGCCACTGTGAGTCACAACGTGCTCCTCTGCTCTCATCATGGCTGTTTGGGTCGCCTCAGGGTAAGTACTTGCACCTCATGCTTCTTGTTGCACTTGGCTCATGTTCGTGTTCTCCAAGCAGGACTTTGCTCCTTCTTCTGCTAGCTGGTGCTGCCTACTGCCACCCGGTGATGCAAGGTAAGTGCTAAAGTCATTTCACTACTATGAGCCAACTCTTTTTTTATTTTTTTTTATTTTTTTTTAATGTTGGTTTCTAAGTTGAAGATGAGTCATTTGAGTAACAGTAGTTGGTGACACAAAATGATCAAGTAGAATTTGTCTCCTCACATGAGACAATGTACTTAGTTGACATTAAAACATGTATATAGATCTGTAGCGGAACACTAATGTCCATCTGCAGTTCCTGGCAGGTTGGTGAAGTCCTTGAAGATGGAATTAAGTACACTAAAGTTGTACAGCAACAGACATCAAACTGTAAATCAATGCACATATTTAACAATATGATGGAGACTTGTAAATGAAAGTAGGCTGCTACATGATCTCAGCCTTGGACAGAACAGGAATAGTGACCATTGAAGTGCATTAGGCAGATGGAAAAGTGCAGGTGTGCTAATTTGTTGCTTAATGGGAGGGCGGATGCACCCCCTGGCCAAGTGTGAATACTTTTGCATATTTGGTATTACCAATTGTAGTTAAGTTTTTGTTATTGGTTTAATTGGACAATGTACACTAACACTGCTGTAAATGTACAAAAATTAGCCCAAGTTATTTCATGTTCTTGGACAGTTCCAAAATTGTCTACCTAAACTATAAGCGGTGCAGTAAAATGCAACACAATAAAAATCCTGTAAAATTATTACTTTAAAAATGCAACTTATCAAAACAGCAGTCTTGTCTAATTTACTGAATATAATTTTCCTGTGTAGGTCCTGGGCCATTATCACGCAGCAGAGCTTCAAAGCCTGGATTCACACCAGAGCTTTCTGTCTCTGGGGCAAGGCCCAGAAGTTCATATCAGAGCCCGGTTGAGCAAGCACGTCTACCTCTTCTGCCTGCTGGTAACTTAACTTTTTTTTTTAAGTCTTCTGGTTTGTCCCAGGTGTAACTGGTTCTTGATTCTGTTTTTTTATTTACTCCCCCCCCCCCCCCCCCAATTATAGATGATCAATTACCAGACTTTTTTCCAGATGGTCCTGCATCCCTTAGTTTCTCCCATCATACTGCTGGCCAAAGCCCCTCAGATGGCAGACCTAACCTTGCAGGCTCTGTAGTAAACACACCTGTGGTCTCTGGTTCTTCATTTGGACAACCACAGTCTTCACTTTATCCAGTTCCTTACCCTCCCCCTGTCTACTCCCAATATCAGCCGGGTGAGCTGTTCCGCATGGAGAGTACCTTTGAGCACGGTGATGATGAGACTGAGACCGAAAGTCAAGGCTCACTGTCACCTCCTGGACCCTTTCCTTATAATGCAGCACCTCAAAGTGGACCAAGCTTTACCAGCATGCCACAACCACCTTATAGCTATGGCTATGTCCCTTACCCTTTCGATTACAATTTCTTGACTGGCCAGTATCCTGTAGGCACTATTTCCCACTTCAGCACCAGCTTTGAACGAGGCAGGAACTACAACCAGGATGTCCGCTACGAGAAGCATGAAGACGAGCCCCAAGACTTGCCTTACAGTGCTGGAGCACATGAAAATCTGATGCACCCGGGACACTTCCATCATGCTTCAAGTGGATACGAACCAAGCTCTAGGAATGTTCACTACAATCCTTACTACCAGCAAAGTCCTGTTTATCAGAAAGAACCTTGGCACACTAAAAGGGTAAGTCTTTCTTTCAAGCATTCAGTATTTGCTACAAATTCAACTTGACAAGTTCTGTTTTTTTTTGTGTTGCAGGTTGGACACTAAGTCTCTAGTCTTTTGAAATAAAACAATCAGAACACAATTTCTTGCCTTGACTGCTTTGTTAGGTTTTCAAAATGATCACTTGAATGAAACTTATGACTACTTTAAGTCTACTGTCTTAACTTAAGGAGTGGCTTTAATTTAACCATAGGCTTGTAAACTCAACAATTCAGGAGTGTTTAATATTCATACTGGAACTGCTCATTAAACTTTGACAACTATACTTTAAAATGTTAAATCGGCCAAACTAGCAATTTGTGTAAATGTCAAAGCATCTCACTTCCTCTGAGCATTTTTGGGATGTGTAGAATGCTGGACAGTTGGTTTAGCTAGCGGCTCAGAACTACTACTCTGAAAAGCGGTGTCTGCCTTGAAATTTGTCCTGTTTTTAGGGTGAAATGCCCTTCTGGTTTTACCTGGTGTGGCCACAGCCATTTTTCTCTGCCTCTTGCTGCCAGTCAGTGGTGCAAAATGTGGGTATGGCCAGTTGTGATAATACAAAACTATAGAGGCAATAGGGTATCAAACTTAAATATTCAGGTTAGCTAAAGCTGTAAAACTCTGTTTAATTTTTTTTTTTTTACACCTTAGGTGTGAATCTGCAACTTAAAATTGGCTGGCTGACACAATCGAGCACCGTGTGCACAGCAAAAAGTGACATATCACCATTGCATTGAGAGTTCAATGGCAACCTAATTGTGATCAAGGATTGGTGACATTTTATAATTTCCACTGCAAAAGTTACTTTAAAGTTAAACGTGCGGTCTGTTCGGGTTCAAGACTAAATTGTATAAATCAGACTTGACCTTGATTTGCTGTGCTTGGTCAACTAGACCGGTAGGAGGGGGGCACCTGTGATATTTGCATACCCCTTTTAGAAAGTAGGTAGCTATGCCAGATGATCAATTTTGACTGTCAAATCATTGTGCCCCTACTGGCCACAAATACTTGTTGCTTTTACAAAGGTAGTTTCACAAAGCAGGATAGTTGTTGGTGTACAAAGTGTTTGCTGCAGCACGCTAATGAGATTTTAGGCATGTTTTAAAGTCTAATGAAACCAATTAGTGATGTCTTCGACAGTTTTCATAGTTACATTTTGAGCATGCAATAACCGGGAAGTCTCTCTGAGGCTGGACAGTTGAAAGTAACACATTCAGTATTTGTAATCTTGTTGCGCTCTGTAGGCGATGTAGGCTAGCTCCTTAGATCAAAATTCATCCCTAATGTGATGCTGTCAGTTGGCAGACAGGAAGTGTTAGAAATGCACTCTGGGTAGCTTAAATGCAACAATCTCATCTTCGATGTCTGAAAGACATGCATCACATGTTCCATGAAGTAAAGCCATACATTGTCAGGCACATCTGGCCGACCTGTTGACGGATGAGTGACGTTTTAAATTAAAGCCCAACCATTGAACGGCGTCACGGGCTGTCCGGGATGTACAGTCGGCGTTTGGCTTCCCAAACATGGCGAGCAGCCCAATCTGTTAGAGCGACACGAACGCCATGAATGGACAGTGGGCATCCTAATGTATGTAGCAAATCACCTTTGAAAGACTCTTTATTGATCTTTAATTAGAGGCAGCTGTTAATCACCGTTACGACTCCTCTGTGGCGTCGTAATGCTTCCTGCCGCAGCCTGTTCCACTGAGAAGAGCAGCATCAGCATGCTTTGTGTTTATGTCCGACACAAGCACACATCTCACATCTTGTTATGACCACTGAGGACAAAGACTGACCTGGCTAATTGGGATCTTACCCTTTTGTACACTTATTCTGCCCTATTTGGGCCCAACAAATGCTTACCTAGAACCACATTTTGTTGTTCCCAAATAACACTTTTTGGCATCCTTTCCTCAAAGTGCATAAAAATCTTGCATCACCAAATCGGAAAAACTGCCTTTTTAAAAAAAAAAAAAAAAAAAAAAAAAACTGATATGTTCCACCTGCGTGTCTCTACCAAACTAAAGTACAGAAATGTGTTGCCATAATGCTTTGAGAAAATAGATTGGCAACACCATGGCTTTCACACTATAAAGCAGGGGTGGGCAATTAATTTTCACCGGGGGCCGCATAAGCAACCCGAGCACTGCTGGAGGGCCACACGACAATATTTCAACTAAATTTTGCTCAATATTATTTTTGATATACCGTAAGATAAATAATAATGATGATAATAATTAATAATAATAATTTAATTTAACCTAACTTAACTTTATACAAAAGCAGATTGCTTTTGATGGTCACTTTATCCTGCATTATCCAGCATTTTTCCCCATCAGATTTGGACAACCATCTGTTGTTAAAAATAGTTTTTAATCATATTTATTTTATATTGTTTTTTATATTGGTTTTATATGTAATTGTTTTTATTTTTATTCAGTCATTGGTGGAGCTAAGGATAATATTTGAATATTGTTTTTAATATTGTTGTGCAGCACTTTGGAAACATTTTGTTGTTTAAATGTGCTATATAAATAAAGTGGATTGGATTGTCACACCTGCCAGCTTGTCCCATTTCAGTCCTAACATGTCCAAACACGCATTTACCTCTGTGAACAAGTCATTACCTGTGGTTGTCTCTTTAATTGACTGCATGGCTGCCAGCTACTCCGTGATTTGAAAGTCTGCAGTTATCCCACGTAAGAAGATGAGCAGCTGGGCGGTGTCACGTACATCACAGCTCTCATCCAAAGTTAGCGAAAAACAGTCCATGTCTCCGGGCATACAGCGCAACAGAGTCCAATAAGCACTCCTTAATAAACTCTCCGTCAGAAAACGCCTTACTTTTTCTGGCGCTTTTGTGAGAAATGACGAAACTTGTCCTGACGGCTGCATCTCTGGGGGTGTGAAATATGGCAAAAAGTCCTTGTTGGGTTTGCAGTTTTACCATCAACGCATCGGCCTCCCTTGCGCGCACTTCATCAGACACATTCCGGTATTTTCCCTCGTGTTTTTTTGTGTAGTGGCGATTCAAATGATATTCTTTAAACACAGCAAGCTGTGTACCACAAATTAAGCACACGGCTTTACCATTAATTTATGTAAAGAAATACTTGCCAGTCTATGTCTTGTTGAAAACACGGCATTCGTCATCAACTTTTCTTTTTTTAGCGTCTCATCACTTGTCTCTATGCACCTTCACTCACAGGTTCCCCCCGGACATACGGCATGAATAACACATTTAAAAATAAAAGCAGCACAGTTGTATTAAACTTTATTTTGTAATTTGTGATTGCGCCGTTCAATTCACTCACAATCGCACGCGCGCATACGTCCACACGGAAGTAATACAAATAACGCTTTTCAAAACAAAAGCAGCACCGTTGTATTGCACACTCGACATAGATACTTTTTGAAATTTATTTTTTAATTTATGATTGGCCTCACGCGGGCCGGACAGGGATGTGCAAAGGGCCGGATGCGGCCCGCGGGCCGTACAATGCCCAGGTCTGCTATAAAGGCATGGATCTCCAAAATTGCATCTAAACAGTAAGGACAGTGTTTTGGGTTGTTTTTAAATAACTAATGTACTAACATAAGCTCAAAGTAATTTTGACACCAGGCTTTAAGAAAGCATGATTGTTGCTATTGAAAAGCACGTATCTCCACATCTGTTTGCACAATAAGATGTAAATACCTTTTTTTTTGTGTTGCTTTTCTTACTCAAAATATAAAACCTGTCGATCATATTAAAATGAGCTTAAAAAAATGGTTGCCAGAAAACCACTGGGATATAGGATAAAATGTTATGGCTGTGCTTTGAAAAGTATGTATCGCCATATTTTGCTGCAAAACAGGAAGACAGTTAATTTTCTTTTAGCTTTAATTGAAAGAGTTGTTTCCATAATGTCGCTAGGATAAGGGTGAGCATGTAATCGCTGACTAACGAAAAACATGTATCTCCAAATTTGTTTCAAAAGAAGAAAATAATGTTGGTGCTGGTTAATATACATTAAAGGCCTACTGAAACCCACTACTACCGACCACGCAGTCTGATAGTTTATATATCAATGATGAAATCTTAACATTGCAACACATGCCAATACGGCCGGGTTAACTTATAAAGTGCAATTTTAAATTTCCCGCTAAACTTCCGGTTCGAAACGCCTCTGAGGATGACGTATGCGCGTGACGTAGCCAGTAGAACACAGGTATGGCTTCCACATTGAAGTCAATACGAAATAGCTGTTTTCATCTCATTCTGGATGTATTCTGGACATCTGTGTTGGTGAATCTGTTGCAATTTGTTCATTGCATTATGGAGAAAGAAGCTGAGCAAGCAAAGAAGAAAGTTCTCGGTGCAAAGCGGACGTATTTTGCGAAGGAAGTCAGCAGCAACACAACACAGCCGGTGTTTCATTGTTTACATTCCCGAAAGATGCAGTCAAGATCGAAGAACTCGAATAACAG